>NW_007249210.1:0-460 GCF_000164805.1 Carlito syrichta
CCATTCCTTTCCATTCAAATTCATTCCTCTCCAATCTATTCCATTCCATTACAATCCTCTCAATTATATTCCATACCTTTCCAATCCTTTCCATTGCAATCGTCTCCATTCCTTTGGATTCCACTCCATACCATTCCTCTCCATTCAATTCCATAACATTTATCTTATTCCAATCCTTTCCTCTCCATTCCATTCCATTCCATTCATTTCCATTCCATTCCACTACTCATCATTTTTTGCATTATCTCTATTCCATTTTATTACCTTCTTCTCCATTCCATTCCATTCCATTCCTTTACTTTCCAATCTATTCCTTTCCTCTCCATATCATTCCATTTCATTCCAATCTATTCCATTCCGTTCCATACCTCTCCATTCATTTCCATTCCATTCCTCTCCATTCCATTCCTCTCCGTTCTTCTCCATTCCATTCAATTCAATTCCATTTCATTCCCCTCCT
>NW_007249210.1:2023-4061 GCF_000164805.1 Carlito syrichta
TCTACTATATTCCATTGCATTCCTTTCCATTCCATTCAATTCCAATCCTTTCCATTACATTGCATTCCATTCATCTCCATTCCATTCCATTCATTTCAATTTCACTCCAGTCCATTACATTCCTCTCCATTCCTTTCCATTTCTCTCCATTCCCTTCCATCCCATTCCTCTCCATTCCAGTGCATTCCATTTATTTGCATTCCATTCGATTCGATTCTATTTGATTCGAGTCCATTGCATTGCATTCCATTCCTCTTCATTCAATTGCCCTCCATTTCATTCCTCTTCATTCAATTACCCTCCATTTCATTCCTCTCAATTCCTTTCCATTTCATTCCGTTCCATTCCATTCCAATCTTCTCCATTCCTTTGGATTCCTTTTCAACCATTCCACTCCATTCTGTTCCATAAGATTCATTCCATTCCAATCCATTCCACTTCATTCCATTCCATTCCTCTCCATTCGATTCCACCACTCTCCATTCCTTTCCATTACTCTCTATTCCATCTCAGTCCATTTTATTCCGTTCATTTCCATTCCACTCCATTCCATTCATCTCCATTCCATTCCACTACTAATCATTTTTTCATTACTCTCTATTCCATTTCATTCCATTTTATTCCATTCTTTTCCATTCCATTCCATTCCTTTACGTTCTAATCTATTCCATTCCTCTCCATATCATTCCATTCTATTCCAATCTATTCCATTCCTTTCCATGGCTCTCCATTCATTTTCATTCCATTCCTCTCCATTACTCTCCATTCCATTCCTCTCCGTTCTTCTCCATTCCATTCAATTCAATTCCATTTCATTCCCCTCCTTTCAATACCATTCCATTTCATTCCATTCCATTCCATTCCAATTCTCTCCTCTCTTTCCATTTGCATTACCTTCCATTCGATTCCATTCCATTCCAACCCTCTCAACTCAATTGAATTTCATTCAATTCCATTACATTCACCTCCATTCCATTCCATTCCAACTTCACAACTACGTTTCATTCCATTCATTTCCATTCCATTGCATTCCATTCCATTGTTCTCTCTTCCTTTCCATAAATTCTTTCCTCTCCATTTCATTCCATTCCATTGTATAAGTCTCCACTCCATTCTTTTACTTTCCAATCCATTCCATTCCACTTCATTAAATTCCACTCTACTATTTTCCATTCCTTTCCATTCCATACCTTTCAGTTGCATTGCATTCCATTCATCTCCATTCCATTCCATTCAATTCCACTCCAGTCCATTCCATTCCTCTCCATTCCTTTCCATTTCTCTCCATTCCTTTCCATCCCATTCCTCTCCATTTCAGTCCATTCCCTTCCTTGGCATTCCATTCCATTCAGTTTGATTCGATTCCATTCCATTCCATTCCTCTTCATTCAATTCCCCTCCATTTCATTCCTCTCCATTCTTTTCTATTCCATTCCATTCCCTTCCATTCCATTCCATTCCATTCCAATCCTCTCCATTCCTTTTGATTCCTTTCCAACCATTCCTCTCCATTCTATTCCATAAGATTCATTCCATTCCAATCCATTCCTCTCCATTCCATTCCATTCCTCTCCATTCGATTCCACTACTCTCCATTCCTTTCCATTACTCTCCATTCCATTTCAGTACATTTCATTCCATTCATTTCCATTCCATTCCATTCCCTTCCATTCACATCCATATCATTTAATTCCATTCCAATCCATTCAATTCCATTTCATGACTCTCCGTTTATTTCCATTACATTCTTCTCCATTCCTCTCCATTCCAATCTTGTCCATTCTTCTCCATTCCAATCAATTCCAATCCATTCCTTTCCTCTCTTTTCGATTCCTTTGCATTCCATTCCATTCCCTTCTTATTCATTCAATTGTATTACATTCCATTCAATTCCATTTCATTCCAACCCTCACAATTCAATTGAATATCATTCAATTCGATTACATTCCCCTCCATTCCATTCTGTTCCATTCCTCAAAACTCCATTCCATTCCATTCCTTTCCAATCCTCTCCATTCCATTGCATTCAATTTCGTTG
>NW_007249211.1:0-1109 GCF_000164805.1 Carlito syrichta
TGAAAGAACTTGTAACAGAGATTTTGGCAATAAAAAATTTCATCCAGGAAATAAATAACAACATGCATAAAAAGCAGAATTAATCTAGCTGAAAAAAGAATCTCAAAACCTGAAGACCAGGACATGGAATTAACCTGATCTGTGAAAAACATAGAATGAAAACTCAGAAAGAAACATCAAAGTCTACAAGAGATATGCAATTATATCAAGAGGCCAAATCTATGCCTGATTTGTATCCCTGAAGAAGAAAGGGAAATGAAGAATACCTTGGAGCAAGTATTCCAGAAAGGAATCCATGAAAACTTTCCCCATCTCACCAGAGAAGTGACCAACCAATCACAAGAGATACAGAGAACTCCCACAAGACATCAAATGAGAAGACCAACCACTAGACACAGGAATTCACTTACACAAAGTAGGCACAAAAGAAAAAATCCTAAAGGCAGCAAGAGAGAACGGTATTACCTACCAGGGAAAACCAATCAGAATAGCAACAGACCTCTCGACAGAAACACTACATTATTCAAAGTCCTCAAAGAAAAACAATTTCAACCAAGAATTTCCTACCCAGACAAACTCAGGTTCATCAGTGATGGAGAATTAAAATCCTTCCTAGTCATCCTTAGAGATTATGTAGCTTCCAGGCCAGCTCTACAGGAGACACGTAAAATGGTATTAAGCACAGAAGAAAGAAAAAAAAGAATGACTACACATTTCCCAAGAGAACGTTGGAACACAGAATCAACAGAGAATACAGCACAACAACAAACTTGAAAATACATCAATCTCAAAGTCAAAAGAAAACAAGCAAACAAAGAAAAGAACTTTATAAGAATCTCATGACAGGAATAAACAATCACATTTCTATAATCAGCCTGAATGTGAATGAACTAAATGTACCACTGAATAGACACAGAATGACAAACTGGATAAGACCCAAGTATTTGCTGCATTCAGGAAACTCATCTTACCACAAGGGATGCACACAGATTCAAAGCTAAAGGATGGAAAATGAGTTTCCAGGCAAGTGGATCACAAAAGAAGGCAGGAGTCACGATCTTGATATCAGACAAAACAACTTCTAAGCTATCAAAAATTTTAAAAGATGC
>NW_007249211.1:1967-3767 GCF_000164805.1 Carlito syrichta
AGCACACATCAAGAAAATAGAAAGAAAACAAATTGAGAGCCTAACAAATCATCTAAGGGAGCCAGAAAGAGAGGACCGCCAAAACCCTAACTTTAGCAGAAGATCCCAAATCACAAAAATAAGAGCCCAAATACAGGATACAGAAAACAAAAATACCATAGAAAGCATCAGCAAAACAAAAAGTTAATTCTTTGAAAGAATTAACAAGATCAATGAACTCCTAGCCAGAATGACCAAGAAAAAGAGAGAAAAAGCCCAAATAAAAACAATCAGAAATACAAAGGATCGAAACACAAAAGAAATACAAAAGAGTATCAGGGATTACTGTGTACACCTATATGGAAACAAACTTGACAACCTAAATGAAATGGTGGACTTTCTGACATGACACAACCTCCCCAGGTTGAAACAAGAAGACACTGAGACACTAAATAGACCAATAACAACCCAGGATATTAACTCTATCATAAGAAAACTATTTACAAAAAAGAAAAAAAAAAAAACCTGGACTGGATGGCTTTCCAGCAGATTTCTACAAAACATAGAAGGAGGAGCTGATACCAATCCTATTGAAAGTATTCCTAGCCGGGCTCGGAGGCTCAGCCTGTAATTCCATGCCTTTGGGAGGTGTGGTGAGTGGAATGCCTGAGCCCGCGGGTTCAAGACCCACCCGGGCAACTTGGTGAGACCTCATCTCTACAATAAATCAAAAATTAGCCAGGCATGGTAGCGCGTGCCTGTCGTTCCAGCCAGTTGGAAGGTTGAGGCGGAAGGATCGCCAGAGAGCAGTGGGAATTCCTGAGAAGTCTGAGGAACAAAAGGAAAAGGATTTTTAAAAAGTAAATAAATGCACTCCAGCCCGGATGACAGATTGACAATCCGACTCAAAAATTAAAAAAAAAAAGAAAAAGTAAATAGATGTGGTGACTCGTGCCTGTCATCCCAGCACTTTTGGAGGAGGTCAAGGCCAGAGCATCACTTGAGGCCAGGAGTTTGAGACCAGCCTGGGCAGCATAGTGAGACCTTGCCTCCACAAAATGTCAAAGTAACCAGGTATGGTCGCCCGTGACTGTAGTCCCAGCTGCTTGGAAGGCTGAGGTGGAGGGATTGCTTTTGTCCAGCAGGTCAACACTGGTGGCTGTGACTGTACCACTGCACTCCAGCCTGGGTGACAGAGTGAGATACTGTCTCCAAAAAAAATAAATCCAGTTATCTTCTGTTTCCAGCAGACTCACTTTTGAGACAAATGCACAAATAGAATGAAAGTAAAAAAGATGGAAAAAGATATGCCGTGAAAATAGCAACGAGCCAGGTGAGGTGGCTCACACCTATAATCCAAGCACTTTGGGGGGCTGAAGTGAGAGGATTGCCTGAGCCCGCCGGTTCAAGACCAGCCTGGCCAACTTAGTGAGACCTTACCTCGACAATAAATCAAGAAAAATTAGCCAGGGATGGTGGCACATGCCTGTGGTTTCAGCTACATGGAAGGCTGAGGCAGAAGAATCGCCGGAGCACAGCAGATCCAGGCTGCGGTGGCCACGAGCGTGTCACTCTACCTCAGCCTGGGCAACAGAGTGAGACTCCCACTCAGAAAAAAAAAGAAAGAAAAGCAAACAGCAACCAAAAGAGAGCGCAGTGGCTGTATTAATATCAGACAAAACTGAATGTAAGTAAAAAACTGTCCAAGGAGGCAAAGACAGACATTACCTATGTATTTGTTGACTTTTCACAATTTACTGCAGCTTCCATGAGCATGAGATGGTTTTGCGGGCATGTCATGGGCATTTGTTTGTTAACTGC
>NW_007249212.1:0-2284 GCF_000164805.1 Carlito syrichta
CCACCTATGTTGGGTGCATATATGTTTAGGATAGATATTTCTTGTTGATGGAGTGAGCCTTTTATCATTATATAGTGGCCCTCTGTATCTTTTTTAATTTTTGATAGCTTAAATGGTATTTTGTCTGAAATTAGGATGCGACTCCTCCTTTCTTTTGTGTTCCATTCGCCTGAAAATTTGTTTCCCATCCTCTTACTTTGAGTCTGTGTATGTCCTTTCTAGTGAGATGGATCTCTTGAAGGCAGTATATCGTTATTTTATCCATTTTGTCATTCTATGTCTTTTCAGTGGTGCGTTTAGTCCATTCACATTCAGACTAATTATTGAAATGTGAGAGTTCGTCCCTATCATGGAGTTCTTATTGAGTTGTTGTTCTTCCACTTGGTTTTTTCTTTTTTCTTTTTTTTTTGTCTTTCTTTTGGTTTTGGGGTTGGTTCGTGTATATTTTATTCTTTTCCCTGTACTCTTGTGAAGAACGTTGTTCTTTTTTCCTTTTCTTCTGTGTTTAGTACTTTCTTAAGTGTTTCATGTAGAGATGGTTTTGTGACTGCATAAGTTCTTAGGGATTGGATATCTGGGAAAGATTTTAATTCTCCCTCACTGATGAAGCTTAGCTTGGCTGGGTAGGTTATTCTTGGTTGAAATTGCTTATCCTTTAGGACTTTGAAGATAGGGCTCCAAGCTCTCCTAGCCTGCAGGGTTTCTGCAGATAAATCTGCTGCTATTCTGATTGGTCTTCCATGGTGGGTGATCTGGCCTTTTTCTCTTGCTGCCTTTAGGATTTTTTCTTTTGTACCTACTTTATTTAGGCGAATTATTATGTGTCTAGGAGTTGGTCTTCTCATTTGTTGTCTTGCAGGGGTTCTCTGAATCTCTTGTGTTGGAATTTTTGTATCACTGATTAGATAAGGGAAATTTTCTTGAATGATCTCGTGGAAAGTTTGTTCCAGTGTGGACTCTGTTTCTCTTTCTGCCTCAAGGAGTCCGATTATTCTTAGGTTAGGCCTCTTGAGGAGTCACTCATCTCTTGAAGGTTTTGTTCTGACTTTTTTAGCTTATTTTCGGTTTTTAAGAGTTTGTGTTATTTCTATATTTTGGTCCTCAAGCTCTGAGATTCTTTCTTCTGCTTGGGTAATTCTGCTTTCCATGCTTATGAATTTGTTATTTATTTCATTCACAGTATTCTTTATTACTGTTAACTCATATATCAACTCCTTCCTAATTTCTTCTTGTGTCTCCTCAGTTCTTTTTAATCTCTCCATTATTATTTTGATATCTACATTTGCATTTTGAGACCCTTCATTCTGGGAACTTTTCATTGTTTGTATTCCAAAGTCAGTTTTCACAGTGTCTGCTCTCCCAGGCGTCTGGGAGAGACCCATACTCTTCTTTTGGTTTTTCTTCATTTCTGTAGATTTTTCTCCCTCTCCCCCTTTCCCTCCCCCTCTTCAATTCTGTTTTTGAGGGAAGGTGGGATTGCATTTATTTCTCTTCTGCAATGACCTGTTCTTCTTTATGAGGGTCTTCTGGTTTTGTTCACTTTTCCCTCTGCTTCACAGTCTATCTATTCAGCAGTTTGCAGTCTTGGTCCCTAGATTTAAAAAGGGGGCATATAGAAGAGGAAAATAATGGAGAAAGGGGGGGTCAATAGGGAGTTAGAAAGAGAGAAGCGTGAGAGGGAAAACAGATATACATACCAACTATCAGGTGAGAACAAGACACAGGGCTGGGAAGAGGTGAAGAAAGACACATAAGAAAGAGTACTGATAGCTACATAGTACTAAAGAGTACTGATAGCAACACAGAGACAGGGCAATAAAATCGAGAAACAGTGTAATTCAGAAGGTAAACAACAAACGTGATCTAAACCAACAGTTACAATGATAAAATCATAAGTCAAAATGAGCAAAAGAGAGAAGTGCGAGAGGGATAACAGATATACATACCAGCTATCAGGTGAAAAACAGTCACAGGATCGGGAAGAAGTGAAGAAAGACACGTAAGAAAGATTCCCTAAGGAGTACTGATAGCTACACAGACACAGGTCAATAAAATCCAGAAACAGTGTAGATCAGAAGGTAAACAACAGACGTGATCTAAACTAACAGTTACAATGATAAAATCATAAGTCAAAATAAGCGAAAGAGAGAAGTGCAAGAGGGAAAACAGATATGCATATCAACTATCAGGTGAGAGAGAGAGACACAGGGGCTGGGGAAGAAGTGAAAAAAGACAGGTAAGAAAGATTCCCTAACGAATACTGATAGCTAAACAGAGACAGGGC
>NW_007249212.1:2322-9041 GCF_000164805.1 Carlito syrichta
TAGAGTCACTTTTGCGATCTCCGATTCCAGCCTCTCCCTTTTGTTTTTCATTGCAGCATAGGGGTGGGGCTTTGTCTCCTGTTTCGCACTGTTGCCTTAGAAGCTGAGGTAAAGTTTGTTGCTAGGTGGGCGGGGCAATGGAAGTCTCTGCCTGGAGATTGGCGAGGCAGTTTAAGCAGATCTGTTTTTCTCCGCTTGTCTGGGCCCTCTGGCTTGGGTCTCAGGCTGAGTGCCTCAGCCAGGGTGGACCTGGAGTTCCAGAGCTCCAAAGTTCCAAAGGGCAGGCTGTAAATGGCAAGATTGGCGCTGGGACCCTACAGAGTACTTCAGCCAGTAATGGAACCGGTGTCTCAGAGGGGCGGGTGCTCAGAGCCTCCCTGTGTGACTGGTGGTGCCGGGTGCCGGGCCGGGGAGAGAGCTGGAGGGAGCAGGGACCCAAAACTTCCCCGCACGCTGCAATACCTGGTCTTAGGAAATGAGGTAAAGTTTGTTCATAGGTGGGCAGGGCAATGGAAGTCTCTGCCTGGAGAACGGCAAGGCAGTTTAAGCAGATCTGTTTTTCTCTGCTTGTCTGGGTCCTCTGGTTTGGGGTCTCACGCTGAGTGCCTCAGCCAGGGTGGACCCGGAGTTCCAGAGCTCCAAAGTTCCAAAGGGCAGGCTCTAAACGGCGAAAGTGGTGCTGGGACCCTACAGAGTACTTCAGCCAGAAATGGAACCAGCGTCTCTGAGGGGTGGGTGCCCAGAGCCTCCCTGTGTGACCGGCGGCTTGATGCCGGGTGCCCGGGCTGGAGACAATGCAGCCGGGGAGGGGTCTGGAGGGGGCTGGGACTGGAGACTTCCACACATGAGTAGAATGGCAGCAGTGGGGGGAGGGGCGCAATATCTGGCCTTGCGTGGGACTGAAGTTCCCAGGCCTGACCCCAGTGTGGTTGGTGGTAGAATGGGGGATGGGGGTAGTGAAGTGATAGCCTTTTTGGGAACTCATGTTCAGAGAATCTCACCAGTTCACCTATGCCGTTGCCATCTTGCCCTGTCTCCGAGTCTTCACTTTTCAAGGGAAAGTTAGTGCGGGCTGATAACCTAAAGAGGTTACAGTCATGAAAATGGCTTAGGTAATCGCCTGTCCACAGAAAGTCATGAGGGAAGACTTGGGAACCAGGTTGATGTCTCATATTTCTGCAAAGGCTTGTGACAAACGCCAGTCTGCCCGAAAGGGTGTGTAATCCTGAACCTTTTCTCCAAGACCATGACTGATGAGTGAAGAGGAGACAAGTCACTTTTTATTTTTTGGGGAGGGGAGGGCGATTGCAAGCCTTGGCAATACACTCTATCAAGAGGTAATCGGTCTCTTTGTCTTTTTGGCTTCATCTATTTTTTTGGAAATTCTCAGAGTACCAAACAGCACACAGGCAGGAAAAGCCACATGGGCTCGTCAATGAGCCACTCAACTCAAATCCTAAGAGATAGGTTGGTGTGAAATTTCAGTTATGAAGTCAGTGTAGCACCAGCCTTCTGATAATGTGTGTGCTTCATGAGAGTAGACACGTGTGTTGGCTAAATTTCCCAAGTCTCTTCTACTATGCTTTAGGGTCAGCCATGAGTCTACTTCATATGTATTTCTATCATAGTCATCTTAAAACAACAGATTCTCTTTTCATAACAAGAATGATCAACATAAAGGAGAAATGCTGTGCATGATGATACAGGGAACAATGACACAAGGTCATCCTATGATCACAAGACACTGAGTGAAGTAAAGACTAATGACACCACTGGATGGAAATCAGTGGGAAAATCCAAAGTTTGCTTACTGAAAATAAGTAAAGAAGTCTTTTATTCTCAGTGAAGTGTTCTAATGCTTTCAAATATATCTTCCATGTTATTTCCCATAATTTAAAAGAAGGCCAATCCTGTCAAACTTTCCCATTTTCTTTCTTGCTGCTCCTCCCTATTTCTTCAACCACAGTGCATCGAAGTCCGCATTGTCAAGTAATTCGAAGCTCTGTCCTGATTAATTAACCTACATAGGAGTTCAAACATCGACTGAAGTTCTATTGCAGAATAGCATAGAATAATAATAGAGACACTTGGACGTGAATATGTTGTATCCTTTGTTCTTGTGCCATAATGAGCTCCATTGAGCTCTTTGACACCAGTACACAGAAGAGGGTGTGAGATCAAAAAGCTAAACCTGATCCAGTGAAGGCTGCTCTTGAGAGCTGTGTCCAGTTATGGAAGAACCTGGAGCCATACCAGACTGACAGTCAGTCACCAAGGTGTCACGGAGCAACTTCTGAGGAAGGGACATGACCAGAAAGGGAAGCAGGACACTGTTACTGAAGCGTTATCTTCTGATAACAAATCTCCAATGTGATACAAAATTGGAGTTTGTAGATCGCACAGAAATATAACATTAGAAAATAGCAATGGGCGAGACCTGATCTTCACAATAAATCAAAACATTAGCCGGGCGTGGTAGCACACACCTGTAGTTCTGGCTACCTGAAAGGCTGAGGCAAAAAGATTGCTGGAGCTCAGCAGTTCAAGGCTGCGGTGTCTGAGAGCATGCCACTGCACTCCAGTATGTGTGTCAGAGTGAGACTCCAACTCAAACAAAAAATAAAAATAAAAAGATTAGTACTAAAAATTGAAAACTTTGAGAGAACTCTCTTCAGAATTTTCTTTGGGGCCCATGGGCTCCCTTTTTTCTTTAGATTCTGTGAGAGAGAGAGAAAGAGAGAGGGAGAAATGAGAATGTGTTACACATTTTCCAGCACGTTTATATCATTCTTCCTGAGAGCGTTGCTTTCCTATGAACTCCCTGTGACTCTTTGGAAACTCTTTTTGGAATCTGGCATATATTTGACCTATATTCTTTAACATTTTTCACAAATCTTAAAAGGGAAATTAGAAACCTTAAATGCTTGATATCAACCAGAAAGCCCTACTGATATTTCTAACTACATTGTTGTAAATTATTTCACCTATTAAGCCGACCAAGATAGGTTATAAAAGAGACTTTTATTCTAAAAGTAGATGGAGCCAGGCTCGGTGGCTCAGCTTGTAATCCCGTGCCTTTGGGAGGCTGAGTCGAATGGATTGCCAGAGCCCGCGGGTTCAAGAACTGCCTGGGCAGCGAGACCTCATCTCTACAATAAATCCAAAAATCAGCCAGGTGTGATAGTGCATGCCTGTAATTCTGGCTACTTGGAAGGCTGAAGCAGAAGGATCACCGGAGCCCAGCAGGTGAGGTTGCGGTGGCCAGAGTGGCCACTGCACTCCAGTCCGGGTGACAGAGTGAGACTCCAACTAAAAATTAAATAAATAAATAAATAAATAACAGTAGATGGAACAAAAATGGTAGCATTATGGTTTCTACACATCTTTTTTTCTATACAGGGACATTTCTCTGGTATAATCATGTATAGACATGAAAAATTATACTTGTGAAAACTATATCCATCTAAATTCTTGAAATAAATGAGCCTGGAGAACTTTTATCTTTAAAAAATTGCTCCAAACAATTGATGTAAACATATATAACTATAAAATAATGATATATATATTAGAATGCAATATGTATAATACAACACAAACTATATATACACATATATAAAGATATAATTATGATATATTTTATAGTATATTATAAACAGCATTATTTTTCAAGAAGGACTGTGTGTTCAATAAAAACTTTCCATATGCATTTCTGACAAAAAGGAAATCTTATGAATAACTAACGGCAAAATCTCTTCTTGTGAGGCAAAGATAATCTATTTTAGAATGTCATTTTAATGTCCACTTGTTATAGAAAAGAAAGAACATCCACCATCCAGGGGAGACACATGTGAAAGTGATTCCATGAGGATCAAGCCAATGGTGCTAACATCAGAGACTTTCCATGTATTAAATTTTGTGATGAGCAGAATCTTTATCATTTACATAAAGGCAATAGAAACACAATGATGAGTTCACCAGAAGACAAATATAAATATTAGAAAATTCAAATCAGCTTCCTTTGTTCAAATCAAAATTGACATCTCAAAAGTATCCCCAAACAGACATAATCAACAATGCTTTACTCAACAGAAAAGGAGGAATAAGTCTTCTACATTTGTACTGTGATGCAAAATATCTTCATAAGTAGAACACTAAATAAAACATGATTTAAAGATGTTTTTATGAATGCAAAAATAAATGTCTTCAGTAATTTCTATCAGGAAAATACTTTAACTTGCTCTTTGGTCAAGGTTGACTGAGACGTTAAATATGTTTGTATCTTTCTAGAATGCAACACTAAGATAAAATTTATAAAGTAGGTAGATGAAGAGGTTGAATCTACTAAGAGCAAAGAGAATGATTTCAACAGGCACAAGTTCAAAGCATCTGAGTCTTGCTCATGTACATGCTGACTTAATTGGAGTTACCCAGGGAACAACCACCATGTAGATCCCAGGAGAGAGAAGATGGATGTACTGAGATGGAAAGAATCACAGATTCTCAATTCTTTAATTTAGGAGATAGGCATTATGTCACTAGCCATTACCTTTAATCTGAAATAATAAATAACACAGGTATTAAAGAGAAAAGGTTTGTCAGACTCCTTAATAATTGGATAGATATTTAGAATCAATAACAACAATGTAAAAGAAGAGATGCATTTATTTATTTGATCACCTCTAGGGTAGAGCTAGCAGTAAAATAAATGGACAGATTGAATGAAGTAAATTTTAACAATGTCAAAGTATATATGTGTATATACTTTTTAATTAGTAAACTTTATTTTTTAGCATAGTTTTAGGTTCACAGCCAAAGTAAGTGGAAATCCCAAGGAGTTCCCATAAACTCTCTGACTTTGCACATGCCCAAAATCTGACACTTTCAACATCCTGCACCACCTGGGGACATTATCAGAACTGATGAAACTATATTCACACATCATCACTCAAAGTCCACTGTGTTTTCATTAGAGTTCACTGTAGATGTTGTACATTGTCTAGGTTTTGATGACTGTACAATGACATGTGTTCACCACTGGAGTACTGTATAGAATAACTTCACTCCCATACAAGGCTTCTGTACTCTGCCTGATCATCTCTCCCTACCCCCAGTCTCAGGGAGTCACTGTCTCTATAGTTCTGCCTTTTCCAAAATGTCATAGCAATTATGACAATATGTCACATAAAGGCTACAGTATGTAGTCTTTTCTGACTGGCTTCTTTCACAGTAATATGCATTTAAGCTTCCCCATGTCTTTTCACAGATTGATAGCTTATTTCTTTTCAAGTTCCGAATAATATTCCATTGCCTGGATGTACCACAGTTTGTTCAAATGTTGAACTACTGAAGGACACTTATTACTCCCAAGTTTTAGTAATTATGAATGAATCTTCCATACACACCCATGTGCAGGTTTTTGTGTGGTCATAAGCTTTCAGCTTATGTAAGTAAATATCAGGGAATGAAGTTGCTGGATCATATGGTAAGAGTATGTTAGTTTTGTAAGAAATTGCTAGACTGTCTTCCAAGTGGCTGTACCATTTTCAGTCCCAGCAGCAAAGAGTGAGAGTTTCTATTGCCCCACATCCTCCTCAACATTTGGTGTTGACAGTGTTTCAGATTTTGACCATTTTCTAGAAATGATTTCTCATTGTTGTTTTAATGTTCAATTCCTTAGTTATATGTGTTGAATATACTTTATATGCTTATTTCCAATTGTGCTACCTCTTTGGTGAGGTTCATTTAGGTTTCTTGCCTATTTGTAATTGCATTGTTTGACTTTTTATTGTTGATTTTAAGAGTTATTTGTATCTTTTGAGTAGCAGTCATTTATCAAAGGTGTCTTTTCAAATATTATTTCCCAGTCTGTGGCTTATCTTTCCATTCTCTTACCAGTAACTTTCATGAGCAAAAGTCTTTAACTTTAATGAAGTCTTGCTTGGCAATTATTTTCTTCATAGATTACAGTCTTGGTGTTGTTTTTACAAAGTCATTGCCATATGCAAGGTCATCTAGATTTTCTTCTATGTTATCTTTTAGGAGTTTCATAATTTTTTCTTTTACATTTAGCTAGATGGTCCATTTTGAGCTATTTTATGGGACAGCTATAAAGTTTATGCCTAAATTTATTTAATTTCTGCAGATGGATGTTCAGTTTTCCAGCACCATTTTTCTGCTCCTTTGCACTATCTTTGCTCCTTTATCAAAGATCAGTTGATTACATTTATGCGCATCTATTCTGTTCTGCTGATTTACATATCTATTCATTCACCAATATTACAATTTTGATTACTACAGCTTTATAGTTAAATCTTGAAGTTTGATAGTGTTATTCCTTGAACTTTGTTCTTCTCCTTCAGCACTGAATTGGCTGTTCTGTGTCATTCTCCTCTCCATATAAACTTTGGAGTCAGTGTGCTGATATCCATACAATAACTTGCTGAGATTATTTGGGATTGTGCTGAAATTAAAGATCAAGTTGGGAAAGATTTATATCTTGATAAACTATTGATTTCCTGACTTCAGTTGCATTAATTCCTGCACTGATTTTTATCATTTTCTCCTTTAGATTTATTTATTTATTTATTTGAGTTGGAGTTTCACTCTGTCACCCAGACTGGAGTCCAGTGGCTACTCCTGGCCACCGCAGCCTCGACCTGCTGGGCTCCGGCAATCCTTCTGCCTCAGCCTTCCAAGTAGCCGGAATTACAGGTATGCCT
>NW_007249213.1:0-16449 GCF_000164805.1 Carlito syrichta
AAAAAAAAAAAAAAAGAATGCCAAGTACTTAGTACTTAATAGCTTAAGCTGTGGATACTAGTTCGAATTCTATGGCCATAGGAAAAGTTCCACTGAACACCTCACGACAGCAGAATTCATATAAGCATTCTTTTTCTTTTTTTTGAGTTGGAGTCTCACTCTGTCGCCCAGACTGGAGTGCAGTGGCCACTCCCAGCCACCGCAGCCTCGACCTGCTGGACTCCAACAATCCTTCCGCCTCAGCCTTCCGAGTAGCCGGAATTACAGGCACGCGCTACCATGCCTGGCTGATTTTTTTTGATTTATTGTAGAGCTGAGGTCTCGCCAAGTTGCCCAGGCGGGTCTCGAACCCACGGGCTCAGGCAATCCACTCACCTCAGCCTCCCAAAGGCGCGGGATTACAGGCTGAGCCACTGAGCCCGGCAACATATGCATTCTATGAATGGGTTACCCAATCAGCATGGGTTGTTGTCATTTTTTAATGCCAACCAAAATTAACTTCTATGGCATGCCTCAAAACCCTCATGATTTTTTTCATCATGTCGAAACAGTCCATTTGATTGAAATGTGCTCATGACTGCAAGTTCAACAGGTGGCTTTCCCTCCTACTCTGCCTCCTTACCCAGATCCTCATGCCAAGCAACCACATGTCCACAGCCACCCACTATGTGCCCTTGCCTCACTGCCATTGCTTTTCTTCCTTTCTCATTGGCTAACACATCATCTCCCATGCCTCCCTCTTGGACCTGATCACCCTCTCCTAAGCTGTTGTTACTACCATACTGTCTGATTGAGAGCCACATGGGTTCTCCTGCATGTCATTGGCAAGTCCCCGACCTTGGGCCCTGAGTCTCTCACCCCAGGGCTTAGCCTTTATCTCAAGAAGGACGGGTACCCAGAGCTCCTGCTATATTCCTGCTGGAACAGGGGTGGGGGCAAGAGAGGTAGTGACTCTAGTTGAAACAAAACCTAAGGGAGTACATACACTGCATTGAGGGTCTGCAGTAGAAGGCTCTGAACTTCAGCAGGCCCTGAAAGGGGGACAAGGAGGATCCAGTACTGGGCACTTTATCCTCAACAATACCACTGAGTAATGGAAGCCTTCCTGGTCCTTGGCAAACAAGCCCAAACCCAGTCTCTGTCTTAGTGGATTTCCTGGGCCCTGGAGGCTGAGCACTGGGCAACACCCATGCACACTGAGATGACTGGACTTGGATTATGTCAAGACCAGAGCTGGCACCAGAAACTGGTCCTTCCAGGACTGGGTGCTTCCCAAAGAAGGCCAGAGGGCACGCCCTGTGATGACACAGCTTTATAAGATGTTCCTTCAGGAACCAGAATGGTGGCAGAATCAGTGGAGGTGTTGTGCTTCTTTTTTGAAGAAGGGAGAGATTTGAGCCCATCAACATGCTGAAGGAAAGGAATCGGTATTGAGAGGGAAACACGGTGGGGTAACTAGTGAGGTTCCTGTGTCCAGTGGGGCAGATCCACCACGGGAGGAGGGATCACGTTGGCTGGAAGGAGGGGAAGCCATTGTAAGAGGATTAGAGTGGGACAGTGTGGCCCTTTGAGTACTTTGTGAGCTAGGTAACTGAAGATTCTGGAACTTTCCATTGGAGGTTTCTGTTTTCTCAGTAAAGTGGAAGGTGAGGTCATCCTCTGAGCATGTGGGAGGAGGAAGGAGCACTATTTTATTGGGTGCTTGCTATGTACTAGAAACTGTGCTGAGTACTTTACCTGAGAAAACTCATTTAATATCCTTAACAACCCCATGAGTCAGGTGCAGTCGGCCCTTTGTATCTCTGGGTTTTGCACCCATGGGTTCTGCACCCGCGGATTCAACCAATTGCAGATCAAAAATATTTGGAGAAAAAATACAATGACAACAAAAAATACAAAAATTAAAAATGCAAAAAAAGCCCAACATAGTATAGCAACTACTTACACTACATTTACATTGTATTCAGTATAAGTAATCTAGAAAGCCCGGGCTCGGTGACTCAGCCTGTAATCCCTGCACTTTGGGAGACCGATGTGAGTGGACTCCCTGAGTCTGCAGGTTCGAGATCAGCCGGGCAACTTGATGAGACCTCGTCTCCGCAATAAATAAAAAAATAAGCTGGGCATGGTAGCACGCACCTGTAGTTCCAGCTACTTGGAAGGCTGAGGCAGAAGGATTGCCGGAGCCCAGCAGGTCGGCGTTGGGGTGGCTGCGAGTGTGCCACTGCACTCAAGCCTGGGCGACAGAGTGAGACTCCAACTAAAAAAATAAAGTAAAAAATTTAAAAAATAAAAAAAGTAATCTAGAAAGGATTTAAAGTGCACAGGCGGATGGATGTACATGGGTTATATGCAAATACTATGCCATTTCATACCAGGAACTTGAGCATCCTCAGATTTTGGTATCCGAGGGGGCCTTGTAACCAGTCCTCTGAGGATACCCGGAGACAACTGGACTGTTATAACTCCATTTTTACAAACAATAACATTGAGACTTGACAAGGTCATATGACCTGCCTAAAGTCACAACAGTGATTAAATGAATATCGGGACTATAACTTTCCCAAGGTCTTAAACTCTATGCCATTAATAAAGAGACAAAAACTGACGGGACCAAGTCTCTGAGGAGACCGAAGTAGCTTTGGACACAGTGGACACACCTCTGCCTATGAGACCAGAAGAGGAGTGGGAGAGGTGGAGGCCACTTGTTTTTAGTGGGAAGAAAGATTGCTGAAGAGCTTCCTTTCCTGTCATCGGGGATGAGGGTGGCCAGGTGTCTGCAGTTAGAAAAATGAGTGGGTAGGGGTCAGAGGAGAATTTGATATGGCCTTGGGGAGGGTGGGGGGGAATCAGAGAGGGAGCTCAGGAGGTGGGGGAGGTCTCCATGGAATTTCAGATCTCCCAGGCCTCAATCTCCCATGGTGCAGAATCCTGTTCAGCCATTGCTTGGGGAGGGGGGCGGTGCGAGGGCCTCTTCCTCCCCATCAGGGAAGATCCCCAACACGAGCCAAAGCTGACTGAGGTCCTGGATGATTTGATTTATCTGTCTGGAAGCTGTATAATTATCAGACAGCTTAGAGGAATCAGCTGTTCACCCAGGGCTGGGAATCCTCACGTTTGCAGAGGCTCCACTCTGAAGGGTTCTTATCTTCTCTAGCATGGCTCTGCAGCCCCAGAGCAGGGCCAGGGAGGGGAAAGGGATCCACCAAGGACATCTGGGGCCAGACAGGGTCACAGGAGGACTCAAGGGGCTGTGGAGAAAGTAGTGAAATGCCTCAGACACTGGTTGAAAACCAACCTCCTACAAGATGCCTTCTTTGAATCATATGGGGGATATTTATTGTTTGGATTTTCTTTTGCCCAGAAATGGTCTCCCCACTGCTTTTAAGAAATCCATACTACCCCACATCTCATCAGTATCACCAACTAGGCTACAGTTGCCACAGTCAGACTCCTCCCCACTAGACACAGGAAATTGGACTGGGGTGGGTTCCTGTTCCAAAGTGAGTCAGTGAGATCCCTTTGCTGGGGAACTTGGAATTGGAGTGAAGACACCTGAAAACCTGTCTGTCTGCTCTCTTAGAGAATAGAATCTTCTGTGGCAGCCATTCTCTGCCATGTAAAGTAGAAACAGAAAGACTAGAAGAAAGAGGGAGAGAGAGTGAGAAAGCGAGAAGGGGTGGAAAGGAGAGGAGAGGGATGGGGAGAGAGAGAGAGAGAGAGACAGAGGACAATACAGACATACAGAGACAAGAAATGGAGAGAGAGAATTTCCTAAGTTCTTACAATGCTTGAGCCCCTGCCTTTGGTTGTCCCTGAGGCCTAGCTGTATCCTTTGCCTTATGTCCTTATAATAAATTATCCTTTTTGCTCAAGTTCTCGCTAGTAAATATGTTACTTACAAACAAAAGAGTCCTACTTAACCCAATCTCCTCAGACTCTAGAGTATTTCAATCCTGTCTCCCTTCTGTTATGGGTCCACCATTGCCCTGGGCCATAGCCTACCTTGAGGATACCACTAGGGTTTTTGGTTTTTTTTTCTCTTTGTTGAATAAAAGACAGGTTTATTTCTTTTTGTACAAGTATCTTCAGGTCTTTCCAATTTTACAGTTTATATTCATACATATAATTCTAGATGATTAAGAAAGGGATTCATTTTTATAAGTTGAAGAGGTCAAGATAAAAGTGTTTTTCCTTTTGATATATAGTTTTAAAGCCATGGTATTTGCTATGAGGCATCAAAGCTCCAGATGAAACTATGGTTCTCCCTTCTATGGGAGAAGCTCATTGTCTTTTGTTTCCAGCAAAGACCCTCAGCCTTCATCATGGCACGAACTCATTATCCATGAATAGCTGGAACACACATCTGGCCTAGTCTTCACCAGGCATGTTTCAAGAGGCTGCCTATTAGGACCTTATAATAAAGGAATCCTAAGCCGGGCTCGGTGGCTCAGCCTGTAATCCCGCGCCTTTGGGAGGCTGAGGTGAGTGGATTGCCTGAGCCTGCGGGTTCGAGACCCGCCTGGGCAGCGAGACCTCATCTCTACAATAAATAAAAAAATCAGCCGGGCGTGGTAGCACATGCCTGTAATTCCAGCTACTCGGAAGGCTGAGGCAGAAGGATCACCAGAGCCCAGCAGGTCGAGGCTGCGGTGGCCGGGAGCGGCTACTGAACTCCAGTCTGGGCGACAGAGTGAGACTCCAACTCAAAAATAAATAAATAAATAAATAAATAAATAAAGGAATCCTTGGTTGAGCCCAGTGGCTCATGCCTATAATCCTAACACTTTGGGAGGCTGAGTCAGGAGGATTGTTTGAGCCTAGGAGTTCAAGACCAGCCTGGGCAACACAGTGAGACCTTGTCTCTAAAAAATAAAAAATAAAAAAGTCAGGTGAGGTGGCACATGCCTATAGTCCCAGCTACTTGGGAGGCTGAGGTGGAAGGATCGCTTGAACCCAGAAGGCTATGGTAAGCCATGATCATGCCACTGCACTCCAGCCTGGGCAACAGAGTAAGACTCCAACTAAAAACACTAAAAAAAAAATTTTTTTTAAAGGAATCCTAGGTGAGGCTCGGTGGCTCAGCCTATAATCCCAGCACTTTGGGAAGCCAAGGCTAGTGGATTGCCTGAGCCCACGGGTTTGAGACTAGCCCCAGCAACTTGGCGAGACCTCATCTCTACAATAAATAAAACATTAGCCAGATGTGGTAGCGCGCGCCTGTAGTTCTGACTAACTGGAAAGCTGAGGCGGAAGGATTGCTGGAGCCCAGCAGGTTGATGCTGGGGTGGCTGTGAGTGTGCCACTGCACTCCAGTCTGGGTGACGAAGTGAGACTCCAACTGAAATGAAATTAAAAAAAAAAAAAAAAAAAGAAATCCTTTATTAAAGGACACGCCCAAACCAGTTGCAACAATCCCAGTCTGTGCTACTGCATACTTTATTACCAAGGACAGACATGTGTGGAGGGCAGAGCAGAATTTTCTTCATTTACCACTAGGTGCAGCAGCAACCAGAGTCTCATGCTTTCCCAAAGAGAATGAAGTCTTGGCATGCTCCTCCTGGCCACTTCTCTCACAATCACTGAGGAGAACCAGAGAGGATGGGCAGCCATCAGAGAATAAGAGGATGACACAGTCCAGGCTCAGTGGCTCAGCCTGTAATCCCAGCACTTTGGAAGGCCGAGGCAAGTGGATTGCCTGAGCCCACAGGTTCGAGACCAGCCCAGGCAACTTGGCGAGACCTTGTCTCTACAATTAAAACAAAATTAGTCAGGCATGGTAGCGTGTGCCTGTAGTTCCAGCTACTTGGAAAGCTGAGGTGGAAGGATTGCTGGAGCAGGTTGAAGCTGGGATGGCTGTGAGTGTGCCACTGCACTCCAGCCTGGGTGACTAAGTGAGACTCCAACTCAAAAAAAAGAAAAAGAGAATGACACTAGTTTTCATCTTCTATGTCAACTCCAAGCAGTGGTTGTGCTTGTCTACTGCTATGATGAAAGATTCTGAGGCCACTTCTGGGCTCAAGAAGAATTAATGGGCTTGGTGCGGTGGCTCACGCCTATAATCCCAGCACTTTGAGAGACTGAGGTGGGAGGATTGCTTGAACCCAGGAGTTTGAGATCAGCCTAGGCAACACAGTGAGACTTTGTCTCTACAAAAAAAAAAAAAATCAAAAAGAATCCAAAAATTAGCTGGGTATGGTGGCACACGCCTGTAGTCCCAGCTACATGTGAGGCTGAGGTGGGAGGATCACTTGAGCCCAGAAATCTGAGGCTGCAGTGAGCTGTGAGCATGCCACTATACTCTAGCCTGGGTTCCAGAGTGAGACTCTGAAAGAAGAAGGAGAAGAAGAAGAGGAAGAGGAGGAAGAAGAATTCAAGCAACAATGTCTGCCATGGGCATGGAATGGGAAGGGGCTAAAAGCTCACCATGTATATTCACTGACTTTGCCACAAATATAACACCCAGCTCAGTGCCTCCCCTGGAGCACAGTCAGAAGAAATACTTGTTGAATTAATACATTACAAGAATGATTGTCTAAGTGACACTGAAGTAGGAAGTGGAAGATGTAAGGAGTGAGAAGAGGAGGAGGAGAAGAGACAGAGGCATGTGATACTCTGAGTTCAGAAATCAAATACACAGGTATGGTAACAGGTGAGATTCACAGAGGACTTTCCTCACCTCCGTCTGACTAATTCTCATCTACAAAATTCAGTGTGAGTGTTCTTTACCTGAAGGAAGCTTTTTCTCTGACATGCCCCACTCCCGTGTCTGCCTGAGACAGAGCTCTGTACTATTCAGAATTCTTCTGATTGAAAGAGATTCAGGCCAGGCGCAGTGGCTCAAGCCTATAATACCAGCACTTTGGGAAGCCAAGGTGAGAGGCTGCCTGAACCCGCGGGTTCAAGACCAGCCTGGGCAACACAGTGAGACCTCATCTCTACAACAAATCAAAAAATAAGCTGGGCATGGTAGCGTGTGCCTGTAGTTCTGGCTACTTGGAAGGCTGAGGCAGAAGGATCACCTGAGCCCCGCGGGTCAAGGTTGCAGTGGCCAGGAGCATGCCACTGCACTCCAGCCTGGGCGACAGAGTGAGACTCCAACCCCCTCCCCCCCCAAAAAAAAAGAAAAGAAAGATTCAATTTTTTTTAAAGGGAAATGTTTGGTTCATGTAACCAAAACAGACCAAGAGTAGGACTTACCTCAGGCACAGCTGCCTCCGGTTGCTCAGTTTTTCAGGTCTTTCCAATACCTCTATAAGCTATTCAGCTATGCTTTCCTCTGTGTTATCTTTATTCTCAGGTGAGCTTTCCCAAAACGGTGACAGAAATAGCCAGCAGCAGCTTCAAGGCTTGCTAATGAGAGAGGACCAAAAAACACCCAGAATCATTTTTTGGAGGGTGGGCCTCTTGTAGTACAGGCTCCTCCCACTAGGTAAGTGTTCTAGGAATCCATTGGCATCAGTGTACCAGCTAGCGTTGTTGTGAGAGGTTGTGTTCAGCCTCAGTGAATTTTTTTTTTTTTTTAGATTCTTTCAATGTGTTTGCCCATTTCATAAAGGGTGATTTATAGGTGCACCTGCCCACACTGCACCGAGTATTCAGCAGTTTTTGACCAAAAATGACATGACCCCTTGCCCCACCTTCCCCACTCACCTGATCTCATCCCGAGTGACTTTTTTTTTTTTTTGGTTTCCCCAGATTTAAAAAAAGTCCTCAAAGGGAAATGCTTTGCAGATGTAGAAAAGGTGAAACAAAAAACACCAGAATAGCCAGGCTCGGTGGCTCAGCCTGTAATCCCACACCTTTGGGAGGCTGAGGTGAGTGGATGAGCCCACGGGTTTGAGACCCGCCTCGGCAGGCGAGACCTCATCTCTACAATAAATCAAAAAATTAGCCGGGCGTGGTAGCGCGTGCCTGTAATTCCGGCTACTCGGAAGGCTGAGGCGGAAAGATCACCAGAGCCTGGCAGGTCGAGGTTGTGGTGGCCGGGAGCAGCCACTGCACTCCAGTCTGGGCGACAGTGAGCCTCCAACTCAAAAAAAAAAACAAACAAAAAAAACCCCACCAGAATCACGAAAAGGCATCAAAATTGACAAATTTCAAAACTACTTTGAGCGGTGGAAAAAGCATCTCAATAGGTGTATTGCATCAAATGGAGAGTACTTTGAAGGTGACTGAAGTTTAAACATGTAAGAATAAATAAATAATTTTTAATAAATAAATTTCAGTTTTTTGGGGAACTCCATATGTTCTACCATATTAGCAACACCTAAGAAATGAAAGCCTTTTAGAAAATAATGTAAACAACAACAAAAAAATCCCGGGGCTGATCCTAGTGGCCTGGAGAAGGCCACTTTTCACCCCTGAATCAATACCCAAACTTTTGCCTAAAACTGTTCGGGCAGAACTGGATCATATTCCCATCCCTGGAGCTAGAGGGTGAAGTCAGCTCCACTGTAACCATGTAGGCCGAGAATGGGATAAGGACTCTGTACAGGAAAACAGGGATGTTGTTTTCAGAATAAGGGAAAGCAGTGCTGCCATTCACACACCGTTCTTTATACTCCTTTGGGCTGTGGGGTTTTTTCCATCAAATCAGGGGCTCCTGGGAAGCAAGGACTTTGTCCTGTTTATCCTTTTGTCCCCAGCACCTAGCACAGGACTTAACCTAAAAGAGCTCCCAGACTTCTCTCAGTTGATGACTGACCTTGTCCATGTCTTATTGACAAAGTGAAATAACCAGGAAAGAACTCTGACATCATCCCTCCCCACCCCAACCTACAGACCCTTCTGTGATCATACCCATTGTCCTAGCCTCCTGTCTGCACACCTGCTCTGCTGTGAGAGCAGTTTGCTGCCTGCCCAGCCCTCATGTCCACTCCTCCTGGTACCAGCCAATTTGCATTTCCTTTATGAAACCACCCATTCCCATTCTCGGCAATGTGATTTGGGTGGGACTGACCCCATCCCTGATTCAAGGGATACACCATGGTTGGCTTAAGTCACCCAGTGAATTCCATGCTCTTGGCCACATTCATCAGTTCAGGGATCATAGTGTAACCCATGTCAGTCAATGAAAAATGACGTGGGGAGAAGACATTAGAGTTTTGGAAAAAAGAAGCATCAACTCTCTTCTGCAGGTACTGCTAGAAGAAACTCCCTTTCTTCTCCTGAATGGTGTGCTGTGAAGACATGAGGTCTGGAACTGCCTCCAGATCCACAGACCAGAGCAGAGCCCGAGGATGAAGGCAGCTCTGCAGAAGGCAGAGGAGGCAGAAAGACATCAGGCCCTTGGTCATCTCTGGGGCAGCTATGTTGTAACCACAGGTTGGAGAGGCAGAGAATAGAATTGTCACACTCTGCTGAGACCAAATGAAATGGTCCAAGCAGCCGGGCTCGGTGGCTCAGCCTGTAATCCCGCGCCTTTGGGAGGCTGAGGTGAGTGAATTGCCTGAGCCTGCGGGTTCGAGACCCGCCTGGGCAGCGAGACCTCATCTCCACAATAAATCAAAAAATCAGTCAGGCGTGGTAGCGCATGCCTGTAATTCTGGCTGCTTGGAAGGCTGAGGCGGGAGGATTGCCGGAGCCCAGCAGGTCAAGGCTGCGGTGGCCAGGAGCGGCCACTGCACTCCAGTCTGGGTGACAGAGTGAGACTCCAACTAAAAAAAAAAAGAAATGGTCCAAGCAACAATTGGCTGCTGTCTCTCATGGCGAAAGACGAGAGGCAAAGAGTGGGAAAAGAGGGAATGTTTAATTTCTATAACCAGATTATAGGGAGATGGGTTGGCATCCTTACCCAAAAAATCCACTCAAAGTAACGCAAATTCATTTCAGTATTTATATCCAAAATTCATAGCCCTTTACTCACCCCAAGTTCAAAACCTCCATGCAGTTTTAACATGATTCAAGATTTACATTAATGATTTTTGATGCATGACCAGTGACATGATTTAGAGTTTCCTGGTCATGCTGACATTTTAGACAACATTTTGTCATTTACAACATGTTCTTTATATGTTCTTTACAGAAAGGGGCAGACAATTGCAACATTTGAAAGAAAAAGAAAGTTATAATATTTAAAATGATGGTTTTAAATTGTTTTAAATTTAATTATAACAATCTTCTAGCCCCAGAACCTTTAATAGTCCAATATCCTCATATTCACAGGTGGAGGGGAGGTGGACAATGACCACATTAGGCTTTCAAATACACTCCTGTCGAACTTGGATTGCTATCCTAATTATTGAGTGGTCTGGCTTGCCTGTCAGTTTCTTCCTCAGCAGCAGCAATGATTTCCTAGTAAAACTGGCCTTCTAGCCCAGTCAGGCAAGGTTATACTAGGAAAGGACAAGGAGGGAGTTGAGGGCAGCAAGGAGAAGAAAGAGAGAATGTGCACTTTTTGCTTTGTTTTGAAGTTGGAGTCTCACTTTGCCGCCCAGGCTGGAGTGCAATGGCACGCACGCTCATGGCCACAGCAGCCTCGACCTACTGGGCTCAGGTGATCCTTCCACTCCAGCCTTCCAAGTAGCTGGAACTAGAGGTACATGCCACCATGCCCAGCTATTTATTTATTTATTGTAGAGATGGGGTCTCACCAAGTTGCCCAGACTGGTCTGGAACTTGTGAGCTCTGGCAGTCCTCTCACCTCGGCCTCCCAGAATGCTGGGATTGTAGGCGTGAGCCACTGTGCCTGGCCATGAATGGGCACTTTTAAATTCAAATGGTTTTCACCTTTAGCCCAACTTGGCTACAAAAGGATACAAGTTTTTGAGTATTTTCTAAATGACTGTCCTAATATAATGAAAATGTCCTCTTTTCAGTCTGTAACACAGACACGATTCAGCACCCAGGGCTGGCCACCTTCCTGTCCAGAACCAAATTTTGGTTTGATTAGGGAGGTAGAAGGGAGAATGGACATTAGGGAGGGTAACTTATTGTGCCTGTCACACATCCCATCTGATACTTTCATTATGCTAGCTAACTATATTGCCAAAGTCAGTTTGAGTTGGAATTTTATGTTGCTTGAGCTTACGTCCTACTTGTTGCCAGTATCTCCACTGAGGCTCTGGGCATGCCCCTTTGATTTTTCTCAAGTTTTTACTTTTAAATTGGCTCTTCTTCCTCCTACATCAACTTATTTCCCTCATTTCCAAGAACACATAAAAACACTTAAGAGGCTGAGGTTCTAAATGGTGGATGCACACTGGAATCACCTGGGAAGCATTAAAAAGTGCTAATACTGGCTGGGTGAGGTGGCTCATGCCTATAATCCCAGCACTTTGGGAGGCCGAATTGGGAGGACTGCCTGAGTCCTTGGGTTTGAGGCCAGCCTGGACAGCTTGGCAAAACCTCATCTCTACAATCAATAAAAAAATTAGCCAGGCATGGTGGCGCATGCCTGTGGTTCCAGCTACTTGAAAGGCTGAGGTGGAAGGATCGCCTGAGCCCAACAGGTTGAGGCTGTGTGGCCGGGAGCGTGCCACTGCACTCCAGCCTGGGCGACAGAGTGAGACTCCAACCCCCCAAAAAAGAAAAAAATGCTAATACATGGGTCTAATCCCCAGAGTCTGGGGAGGGACCTGGGCATTGCTTTTACAAATGCCCCTAGTAGTTCCAATGTGAAGCCAGGATTGAGAATCACTGTAGGAAGAATTGCTCCTCATGAAAGGAACTCACCTTTGATCCCAGATTCCCTTTCATTGCATATAATTCACATTATAAGTCTAAAATTTGACCTAGCAAAGGATAATAATTAATAGATGGTTTGGGCAAAATATTTTTTTTTTTTTTGCGTTGGAGTCTTACTCTGTCGCCCAGACTGAAGTGCAATGGCCACTCCCAGCCATTGCAGCCTCGACCTGTTGGGCTCTGGCGATCTTTCCACCTCAGCCTTCGAAGTAGCTGGAACTACAGGTGTGCGCTACCACGCCCGACTAACTTTTTGATTTATTGTAGAGATGAGGTCTCACCGAGTTGCCCAGGCGGGTCTCGAACCGCTGGGCTCAGGCAATCCTCTTGCCTCCACCTCCCAAAGAGCTGGGATTACAGGTGTGAGGCACCGCGCCTGGCCAATGTGCAGACTTTCACATGATTCTCCAGTTTTAAGTTTGGTGTCCATGCTCAGCTCGAGCTGGTGTCCTCCAGTCTAGACTTCCTCTAGTTCAATCTCTCTAGAAAATGGTTCTCTCACTATCTGCGAGGTTGGGGAAGGGTCCTCTTCTGCTTGTTGTGTGAGGTGCAGAAGGGTATGGTGGAGTGTGGAGGTCCTAACTGCATCTAATAAAAACTTCCATCTGATGGCATTCTGTTTTCAGTGTCGCCTGCATCCCACTCTCAGAGGCATCTATTTCCCATTTCCTAAGACTTTGGGGGCTTTGATGTGGGAACTGATCTACTTCTGGGCTTTCATTTTTCTCCTGCTTGTTAAATCAGTTGCTGTCATCTCCACACTCAATTTCTTGTCCTTGTAGGTTTTGAGACTGGTACTCTAATGGAATTTCAAGAGGACAGAGTGAGGCATATGCGTGTGTTTAGCTGGAATTCTATCCCCAGTCACTCTTGAACCCACTCCAATCTGGCTTCCACCCCCATGGCACCACTGAAACTGCTCTGGACAAGGTCATCAGGCTGATGATGGGGTTCTGCTGTGTGTGGTTGCAGAGAAATGAGTTGATTCCCTCAACTATGCTCATCAGTTGGGAGCATAAATTCAAAGATCTCCCTGTGGGTAGATCTAGTGGTTACACAGACTTCCTCTTGTTCAGCCTCTTCCCAAGGGTAACGCCATTGACAAATCTCTTCCTGGCTTTCATGGAACACCCTCTCCCAGTTCTCCTGTCTCACTGACTAATCTTTATTGCTTCTACCTCCTTTGCATGATTTCCAAATATCAGAGAACCTCAGGGCACGGCCTGTTTCCTCTTCTTTTCCCCATCTATAGTGCATTCTCTGCATCATGATCTCTGCCAGCCTGTGGCTCAGACACACCTGTGACTAAACTGGTGACTCCAAGGTATACACCCTTTAACCCTGAGCTCTATGCCTAGATGTAGTTTCTCCACTTGAATGTCTAATGGCCCTCTCAAACATAGCATTTCCAGACCGGAACTGCCAAATCAGTTACTCCCCCAAAGCCGAAATCCATCACTTCTCCTTGACATCTCTCTCTTTCCTTCCCACACTGCATTCCTGCTTTTCCCTCCTCCAACAAGCCAACCTCTTCCAAACTTCAGGGACTTTGCAGGGACAGTTCCTTCTACACAAAACTCTCTTCTCCAGACAGACCCTTTCTCAGATCTCAGCTCACAGGTCACCTCCTCTGAGCCTCTGAGGGCCTTCCTCCCCGCCCCCACTTCCCGCACATCAGCCTGTCTTATTTCCTTTATAGCACTTATCATCATCTGAAATTGTGTTATGTATTTGTTTATTTATTTATTTTCTCTCACACTTGATTTTTAATCTCCGTGAGGGCAAAGACCAGATGTTACTTGGGCTGTCTTCACGGCATCTAACACAGTACCTGCCATAGAGTTGGCTCTTTCGAAAATTCGTTATTTAATGAAATAAATAATTGTAGTCCAAGAAGAGTTGTGGGAAGTAGGGAGGGGGTCCTGTATAGGTTTTTAAGGCTAAGAAGGCAAACAAACAAATAAGGGGAAGGGGTACCCTCTCTGACTGGCACTGTCACTGAAAGGTCCTGTTCCTCTAAGCCCTTCCTACCCCAGCACAGCCAGCCCCGTCCTTCTCACTTCCACATCCCTCAGTTCCACGTTCCAACCTCTGGGCCCCGCCCGTCCCTGCCCTGAATCTGTGGTACTTTTGGGGGGGCGGTGATAGAGCTCCCTGGGTACCCACCCGGAGTCGGTGGCAATAACCAGCTTTGCCTGAATAGGGCCTGGCCGGGGTGGGCGGGGCATGTCCCCAAGGATAAGCCACACAGCTCTGCAGTCGTGCACGCAGTTGAGAGCCAGACCGGGGCTGGCACCATGACCAAGTTCAGGGTGAGAGTGTCCACCGGGGAGGCCTTTGGGGCTGGCACGTGGGACAAAGTGTTTGTCAGCATCGTGGGGACCCGAGGAGAGAGCCCCCCACTGCCTCTGGACCATCTCGGCAAGGAGTTCACTGCGGGCGCTGTGAGTGGCGGGTAGAGGTGGGGGTGGAGGAGGCAGGAGGGTCGGGCCTCTCGCATACTAAACCTCCCCTCCAGGAGGAGGACTTCGAGGTGACGCTCCCCCAGGACGTGGGCCAGGTACTGCTGCTGCGCGTGCACAAGGTGCCTCCGGCGCTGCCCCGCCTGCTCGGGACCCTGGACCCGGACGCCTGGTTCTGCCGCTGGTTCCAGCTCACGCCACCCGGGGGCGCCTCCCTCCGCTTCCCCTGCTACCAGTGGCTGGAGGGGACCCGGAACCTGGTGCTGCGGGAGGGGGCAGGTGAGAGGCAGGGGAAGGGCAGGGGCGGGCGGGGGCTGCAGGGGCACGCGGCAGGACAAGGGGCTGGTATTGAGGGAAGAGCAATGGGGTGGAGAAGTGAGCTGGTAGGGGCCAGAGGAAGGGGACTGATGGGTCTGGGGGGCTGGGGTGGGGCGGCCTGTGTGCTAGTATGGGAGAAACTGTATTTATGCAGGGAGAGGACCTGGTCGGGGTGGCAGTAGTGGAGGAGAAAGTGGCTGGAGCCAGAGGTTGGGGGAGTCTCCTTTTCCCTGTCCACCCACTCCCCTCTTCCCACAGCCAAGCTCTCCAGGGCAGACCAGCACCCCAAGCTCCAGAAACAGCGACAAGAGGAGCTGCAGGCCAGGCAGGAGATGTACCAGTGAGGAGGGGGCTACCGTTGAGGGGAGGGGGTGCCCAAGGGATGAGGGGCAGCCTGGGTGCCCTGGTCATGACATAGACTAAAGCCCTTGCCTCCACTCCCCTATTAAAGCTTGCTCCTGGGACCAGCAGCATCTGCATCACCCAGAAATTTGTTATAAATGTGCTGCATCACCCAGAAATTTGTTATAAATGCGCATCCTCAGGCCCCCTCAGATCTAATAAATCAGACACTGAACTTAGGGAACAGCACTTTTTGGTTTTGGTTTTGATTTTTTATTTTTTAGTCAGAGTCTCGCTCTGTTGCCCAGCCTGGAGTGTAGTGGCACACTCACGGCCCCCACAGCCTCTACCTGCTGGGCTTAGGTGATCCTTCCTCCTCAGCCTTCGAAGTATGTAGTGCATGCTACTACACCTGGCTAATTTTTTGATTTATTGTAGAGAAGATGTCTCACCAAGTTGCCCAGGCTGATCTCGAATTCCTGGACTCAGGCAATCCTCTCGCCTCAGCCTCCCAAAGTGCTGGGATTACAGGCTTGAGCCACCATGCCTGGTCAAGGAACAGCACTTTTTTTTTTAAATTGTAGAGATGAGGTCTCACCAAGTTGCCCGGGCTGGTCTTGAACCCATAGGCTCAGGCAATTCTCTCACCTCAGCCTCCCAAAGTGCTGGGATTATAGGCGTGAACCATGGGGCCCAACCTGGAACAGGACTTTTTAACAAGCCCTCCAGATGACTCTGGTGCTCACTTAACTTTGAAAAATTCTATCTAAATGCCTTACCCTTGCTATGTCTTCCTTGCCCTGGGACTTGTTCATACATCAGTTTGTTGTATCTTCTTGGAAATATGGGCAGAACCAGAAACACATCCCTCAAGCCCCAGGAAACACCCTCCAGGGTGGGCAAGGGATGAGAAGAGGGCTCTTCCTCTGCTCTGGTCTTAGCATTGGAGGTCACAGGGGAGAGCTGGGCCTTGGATGCCACCTGGGGAGAGAATGGAGGTTGCAAAGAGGCTGGGGCCACTGGTGAGGATTTCCACGGCACAAAGTCAGGAACCGCACTCAGGTGCAGATTTTCAAAAGATCTTGATTTTGCCAACTCAGCCACTTCTAAAACCTGAGCTACAGGCTTTTGTTATTGGTCTCTGGGAACACATCAGTCACAAGATCATTCGTTTCCTGGTGGTTCTGCATGTGTCATGATTTCCACTCCTAAGAAAACCATAGCAACAGATCTGCCAGCAACAGCCAAGGAGAAGGAACAGATATTGGGGTCTACTGTGTCCATGAAGAACTAGGTCCAGGCTAGGCCCTGCCAGAAGGATCTAAGAGATCTTAGGCAAGTCATTTATCCTCTTCGATTCTTGTTTTCTTCTGCAAAAGAAACTAAAAATATCCATCTCATTTGGGTTATTAGGAAGAATAAATGAGAAAATGCTTAAGAATGCAGCTAATCAACTGTCAAGCCTCACACAAATGTGTACTGTTACTGATGTTCATATTATCTCTCAGTTAACTCTGCCCCAACTCTCTAGCCCCCCCCCCATATATATAGTTTGTTTGTTTTTGAGTTGGAGTCTCACTCCATCACCCAGACTGGAGTACAGTGGCTGCTCCCGGCCACCGCAGCCTCGACCTGCTGG
>NW_007249213.1:16920-28195 GCF_000164805.1 Carlito syrichta
GTGGTAGCGCGTGCCTGTAGTTCCAGCTACTTGGAAAGCTGAGGCAGAAGGATCGCCAGAACCCAGCAGGTCGAGGCTGCGGTGGCCCGGAGAGGCCATTGCACTCCAGTCTGGGTGACAGAGTGAGACTCCAACTCAAAAAAAAAAAAAGTAAAGAAAGAAAAGAAATCATAATTTGCATGTTACCAAGATCCCTGGGTGAATGTGTGTACCAAGATACCTTGGTATGCATATTAAAGACTGAGAAGCAGGGTTTGGCCACCACCTGGTGGCAGTGTACTTGAATTGCATGTTATTCTTTGCAGTTGAAAGTTCAAACCCAAAGCAATTGTTGAATAAATGAATGAGAGGAGGACTGGCTGGGGGTCTTCAGTTTGAAGGAAAATAATTTTATCATTTCACACAAAAGTCTTCAGCTGTGTTGATTTAAAGATGCCTTATTCCAGGGCAGAGTAAATTGCTGCAGCTCCCCCAAGCTGTAGAGGCTGAAGTTTCTCTTCATGGGACACATACTAAAGGCAACTGAAACCTTCCATGCAGTCCATCTCAGGACAGTGTTCCCTTACAAGATGCATCTGTGTTGGGAATTTTATGATTGCAAGAACAAAAGCCAAGTCCAACTAGCAGGCAGAAAAAAAAGGGGAGTTATCAGCAGGATACAGAGGTACTTACAGAAGTGTGGGCAGGAAGTGTCTACACAGTGGAAAATGGTCATGTGTAATAGAAAGACCACCTCTCTGGCTCAGCTCCAGTTGCAAATTCCCTGGGAAGAACTCTGATTGGCCCAGCTCTTGTCAGGTGCTCATCCCTGGACCAATCAATCCTCTGTAATTAGGAGAGACCTTGGCAGTTTGTAGTCTTGCCAGTGGAGGGGAAGGACAGGTCATAGGAAGGCCCTTGCTGGCTAAAGGGAGCTGGCTCTGACCAGGACCCCCAAGGGCCTCCCTCTCTGCCTCTAGTCAAAGGGCTCCCTAAGGTGTCTTGCTGACCACCTTCCTGCTCTGCCCTCCAGCTGGAAGACATACATCCCGGGCTGGCCTCACTGCCTGGATGAGGCAACTGTGAAAGACTTGGACCTCAACACCAAATACTCCACAGCAAAGAATATCCACTTCTACCTACGAGGCGGCTCTGCGTGAGGATGCCCTCTCTGTTCTGCCCCGGGGCCTCAAATGCTCTATGACCCCTGCCTCCTGCCCTCCCTACCCTGAGTGATATGGGTTGTACAACTCTACCCAGAACACACCTTCTTGCCTACTAACAAGTCTTGCAGGACAATAGTTACCTCCGGGACAGTGACTACCTCAGACCTCAGAGCCTGGTTCAAGATCTCTAGAGGGATAAGACTGGCTGACAGGGGAGGGTTTCCCAGGGCCTCTTGCCCCCTCCGTACCCCTCATATCTTCTGGCAGGTTAACAGAGCTGAGAATCAAAGGGCTGCTAGACCGCAAGGGGCTCTGGAGGAGTCTGACAGAGATGAGAAGGATACTCAACTTCCGGAAGACCTCAGCAGCCGGTAAGGAGCTTGGGCCTTGGCTTCTGATCTCTCCCCTGGAACATCAGCTCCCATGACTGTGAGGAGTCTCAGAAAACCAAGCGCCAATTTGTTTTTTAGAGACGGAGTGTTGCTATGTTGCCCAGGCTCGTCTTGAACTCCTGGGTTCAAGCAATTCTCCTGCCTTGGCCTCCCACAGTGCTGTAATTACAGGCATGAGCCACCATACCCAGCCAATTTTCTGTGTGGCCCTTTTCCTTGCTAGACTTTACTTTCTCTACAGACACAAAAGAGGATAAGGAGACCCCTAGCCTTCTAATGCCTTCTAATCCAACAGACATTTGATAAAATACTACACATTAGACACTGGGTTAGGGATTGTGGACACAATTCTTGTACTCACAGGCCAGTTAAGCAGGTCGGTGGTTATTAATTACACTAAAAGTCAACTGACGTGTTTCATTTGTGAAACGTGCTCATGGGTTCCAGTGAGTGTGTACAAGGGGAACCTGCCCTAGCCCTGAGGGAAGCTCTGGAAAACTCTCTCAAGGTGACATGCTGAGACCTTAAAGTAGGGTAGGCATTAATAATCCAAGGATAGTGGATGGGGGCAGAGAATGGTTCAGGCTCAGGAGACAGCAAATGTGAAGGCCCTGAAGACAAAGGGCTCAGATACCTTCAGGTATATAAAGAAAGAAGCCGGGCTCGGTGGCTCAGCCTGTAATCCCGCACCTTTGGGAGGTTGAGGTGAGTGGATTTCCTGAGCCCGCGGGTTTGAGACCCGCCTGGGCAGCGAGACCTCGTCTCTACAATAAATCAAAAAATCAGCCGGATGTGGTAGCGTGTGCCTGTAATTCCGGCTACTCGGAAGGCTGAGGCGGAAGGATTGCCGGAGCCCAGCAGGTCGAGGCTGCGGTGGCTGGGAGCGGCCATTAGCACTCCAGTCTGGGCGACAGAGTGAGGCTCCAACTCAAAAAAAAAAAAAAGAAAGAAAGAAAGAATACCACTGTGGCCACAGCGTATTGTACAAGGGAAGAAAGGCAAGAGAGGAAGCAGGAGAGAGACATAGGACCCAGATAATGCAGGACTGTGTAGGCCATGGCAGCACTTAGGCTTTTCTTCGGCGCAGTGTAAGCCTATTGACTGGTTGGCAACTAGGGAATAATACGGCCGATATGCTCTGTGGGGGTGGGTTGTTGTGGGGGAAGATTCAGGAGTGTCCTCTCTGGTTGTGGTCGGCAGAGGGTGGTGGCCTCAGCAAGGCAGCAACAATAGAGTGGAGTGGACCAAGAGGCACTCAGGATGGAGAATCAGTGGGATTTGTTGGGGTTGGGAGAGCTGCCAAGAGAGGTCCCCAGGCTCTGCCACAGGTATTGGGTGGATGGAGTTGTCGTTCCCTAGAATGCCAGGCAATGGGAGGGGCTGAGCTGGAGGAAGAGCCTACATTTAGCTTTTGACATGTTGCATTTGGGATTGGTGAGTCACTGGGTGGGAGGTGTCTGGTAGACTGGGATTGGTGGGCTGAGGGCTAAGACTTGTTGTTTGGTGAGTGGGCAATGACTGAAGCCAAGGGGCCAGGGGACATCACTCTGAGAAACTCCACTGTGAAGGTTAGGAGAGACCTGTGGGAAGTGAGGAGACCCAATTCCCATGTCCCCCAACCCCTGCAGAGTACGCATTTGAACACTGGCAAGAGGACACCTTCTTTGCCTCCCAGTTCCTGAATGGTTTCAACCCTGTTCTCATCCGTCGCTGTCGCAGCCTCCCAAAAAATTTTCCTGTCACTGATGCCATGGTGGCCCCAGTACTGGGCCCTGGGACCAGTTTGCAGACTGAGCTAGAGGTGAGAAGCACAGTAGTCCCAGCTCTGCACAGCCCCATTTTGGTACCTTCAGGCCCACCCCTACTGAGGAGGGAAGAGTATACGCACATTAGTTATGGACCTACCGTGTGCTACCTTAGTTAGGGACCTACTGTATGCTATGTGCCAAGCACACCCTCCCAAGACACACTCCTCTCCCAGTCCTGAATCCTCTCCCCCCATCACCTCCTCCCCACTTCCTCTAGAAAGTCAGGTGGCAGCCTCAGTTCCCCTTCTTTCTCCTGCAGAGAGGGTCCCTGTTCTTGGTGGATCACGGCATCCTCTCCGGCATCCGTACCAATATCATTAACGGGAGGCCTCAGTTCTCTGCAGCCCCAATGACCCTGCTATACCAGCGCCCAGGGTGTGGGCCCCTGCTGCCCCTCGCCATCCAGGTCTGCAGCTGGGCAGGGGCAGGAAGGGAGGGTCTGACTCAAAGGCTGGCAGTCACTCACGCTTCTCTCTCACCTGCCTCCCCACCAGCTCAGCCAGACTCCCGGGCCCAACAGCCCCATCTTCCTCCCCAGCGATGACAAGTGGGACTGGCTGCTGGCCAAGACCTGGGTGCGCAATGCTGAGTTCTCCTTCCACGAGGCCCTCACGCACCTGCTGCATGCTCACCTGCTGCCTGAAGTCTTTGCCATGGCTACTCTGCGCCAGCTGCCCCACTGCCACCCACTCTTCAAGGTCAGTGGTTCAGCAAGCTGCCCAGACTGTGCCCAAGCCTGCAGGTCCTTGCTCCTTGCCTGCCTTTCCGTGCCTCTTCTCAACAGCCTTTCCCCCAGTGGCCCTGTCCTTCAGGCTGGGATGCAGTGTCCCTACCCTGCTTCAGTGGCATCTCTCTGCATAACTCCCCTGGGAGCCTGCTTCCTGACAGGCCCTGAGTAAGATGAATGCTGTGCCTGGAGAGGCTCCTTTCTGTAGGAACGTCAGACAGGAGGATCCCCAGTCATCACAGAAGCCCAAATCCTAGAAAAGGAAGAACCTGGAGCTGGCAGATGCCAAAGTGCGAACATGGTTTTGAGGGACCGACTGGTTTTCTGCAGATAGTTCCAGGGGACAGGGGAGCCCTGGGAGGTAGACCCACGTGCTCCGGAGTGGACTCTGTAGCTTCCTTGGACCCTGCCGAGTAGATGGCACGTATTCCTTTCCCCCTCAGATCTGGGGCAGCCCCTCTGTGAAGGATAGGACCTCCCCCTCCAGAGGCCTGCGGCTGCTCAGATTCTTCAGTTCTTGCTTAGACAGTCTCCTGGGTCCTGGATGTAGGTCCCACTCTATGCTCTTCAATCCCAGCTGATTCTTTCTAGCCATCTGCAACTCAGAGCCTGCTACTCATTGCTACTGAGCCTGGAACACTGACTCCTGTCCCAGGCTGTCTCTTCTTGTCCAAGTTGTCTTTCCAGTCTTTCCAAGACTGGTACTTCTGTTGGGGGAGGCCTGGGGTCAGAAAAGACCCAGGGCTCCCCCAGCTCTGACATTCATGCCTGTACAGCTGCTGATCCCACACACAAAGTACACGCTGCACATCAACACGCTCGCCCGTGAGCTGCTCATCGCACCTGGGCAGGTGGTGGACAGGGTAAGGGCTGTCTTGGAGGAGGTGTGGGTGGGCCACTTCTTCAAAGCGAAGAATCTGGGGTCCTGGGGTAGGAGTGACCCATCTCCCCTACACCAGTACTACCTACCTCCTGTTTCCAGAGCAATGTCTCTGGTACCCAGGAGTCCTGTCTCCCAGTCCACAGGCCTTGGCATTGGAGGCTTCTCTGAATTGATACAGAGGAACATGGAGCAGCTGAACTATTCTGTCCTGTGTCTGCCTGAGGATATCCGGACCCGAGGAGTTGAAGACATCCCAGGCTACTACTTCCGGGATGATGGGCTGCAAGTCTGGGATGCAGTGGAGCGGTGAGGGGGTCATCCTTAGCTAAGAGCTTGTGGGGAGGCAAGAAAGGAGAGGGAGGCCCCAAGGAGGCTCACGAGGAGGAAGAGAGCTGGACATTAATAACACTGGGCAGAGGCTTTCTTCAGGGAGGGTCGGGGTCGAAGGCTGAGATTGAACCTGTGTGTATCTTGCAGTTTTGTCTCTGAAATCATCAGCATTTACTACCCGAGTGATGTGTCTGTTCAAGATGACGCAGAGCTCCAGGCCTGGGTGAGAGAGATCTTCTCTGAGGGCTTCCTACGCAAAGAGAGCTCAGGTACTGAGACCCCAAGTCTCGGGCCCCACCCTCAGGTCTCTGCAACATGGTCCTCAGATCCCTGGTATCCCCAGCCCAGCCTAGCTCTCCCCACAGGTGTGCCCTCCTCGCTGGAGACCCGGGAAGCCCTGGTGCGGTATGTTACCATGGTGATATTCACCTGCTCAGCCATGCACTCTGCTATCAGCTCAGGGCAGGTGAGGAAAGGTCAGTGCTAGGGGTGGTGGGATGGAAGTGGCCAGGCTCTTCAGCCTCATTCTGCCCTCTCGGTCTTCAGTTTGATGCCTGTGCTTGGATGCCCAACCTGCCACCCACCATGCAGCTGCCGCCACCCACCTCCAAAGGACGGGCAAGACCGGAGGGCTTCATAGCCACCCTCCCACCTGTCAATGCCACTTGTGATGTTGCCATTGCCCTCTGGTTGCTGAGCAAGGAGCCTGGAGAGCAAGTGAGTGTGGGGCTGGTATTGGGATAAGGGAGGGTATATGGTTTACCCTCCTGGCCCAGACCTGACCCAGCCATCTCACAAAAAGGTTCATATGGCCAAATGAGATGATGGAGAGTCACCCTTAGCTACCAAAAAATGTTTGATTGTGCTTCTTTGAAACTCCAAGTTGAGCTGTTATTCCCCAGAAGCTTCCTGCAGATAATCTTTAGTTGGAGATCTGTTTACAGGGAGGGGCATGGACCAAGCTCAGTTGGAGCCTTCTTCAGTTCCCCGGGTTGGGGGTTAGGGCCAGAGCTAGTTAAGGCAAGTCATAGCTGCTCAGAGGATGGGGACAGGGAATCTGGGATCTGGGACCTCAACAGCCCCCTTACCTAATCTTGTGGTTGGTCCCCAGCGGCCTCTGGGCACCTATCCAGATGAGCACTTCACGGAGGAGGCCCCCCGGCAAAGCATCACTGCCTTCCAGAGGCGGCTGGCCCAGATCTCGAGGGATATCCGGGAGCGGAACCAGGGCCTGGCACTGCCCTACACCTACCTGGACCCTCCCCTCATTGAGAACAGTGTTGCCATCTAAGTCACAGGAGAACATGGTGCCTTGTGACATACATCCCTTTGACCGCATAGCTCTAGGCTAGCTAGTGACCAGAGAAAAGGACCGCCCCCCCCCCACCAGGAAAACAGGCCCTGTGTAATTCACCCCCAACACCCCCCCCCAGAGAAACAACCAAACAAAAAGGCCACTGAGAACAGAATCTCAGGGCAGTACCATTGAGCTTTTTGGAGATTTCAAGTCTCAAAGTGCCTGCACAGCCCCCTTATGGGTTCTGCTAGTTAGTCTTGTTTTGCATTATGTTACCATGGAGGGAAGCGCATAATCCTGCCCATGAGCCCACTGACCACCACTGGCTGGATCTCCTGGTCATCTGACTTAAGAGCCACCAAGAAGTGGCTCAGCGTAAAAACTACCCAGAGGTTGATTGTGACTTACTGTCTCAGCTTTAAAATGAACAAACACTGAGAACAGGTTGTTGGAAGCCAGGCAGCAGGAAGAAGACATAGTTCCAGGGTCAGTGCAGATATGTCCATGGAGGCTTTCTTAAGCACTTCCCCTAAAGTTAAAGACTTGTATAGTATAAAGTGGGTTCCATTTCCAGAGAATTAGAAAATATTATCATATCACTAATCATACCTTGCCTGCTATTGATGGAATTTCAACATTTTATACATGTTCTTTTTTTTTTTTTTTTTTTTTGAGTTGGAATTTCACTCTGTCACCTAGACTGGAGTGCAAGAGTGCAGTGGCTGCTCCTGGCCACCGCAGCCTCGACCTGGTGGGCTCTGACGATCCTTCCGCCTCAGCCTTCCAAGTAGCTGGAACTACGGACGCACGCTACTACTCCTGGCTAATTTTTTGATTTATTGTAGAGATGAGTTCTTGCTAAGTTGCCCAGGCGGGTCTTGAACCCGCGGGCTCAGGTCCACTCACCTCAGCCTCCCAAAGGCGCGGGATTACAGGCTGAGCCACTGAGCCCGGCCTACATATTCTTTAATTATGTTTTTCTGGCTCAGATTCAGTGAGAATCCACTAAAGTTAAAAAAAAAAGTGTCCTTTAAAAAATAATAATAACTGCAGTGGAGACACGTGGTAGACATCACCTTAACCAAATGATACAGGTGAATGTCATAATGGTGTCTCACTGATATCATGTTACTCTGCTCTAATGTCATGAGAAGACCACCTCACCTCTGTGGTTTCTTCCAGAAACCCATAACCACAGCCTGATGATGAGAAAAATACCAGACAAACCCAAATTGAGGAACACTACAAAATACCTGACCAATACTCTAAAAAAATAAATATTTGTATATATTTTTTGCTTTTTTGGTGTAAGAAAAATTGTCTTTTGAGTTCACCTAATAATTCCATCTCTGTTTCATATTGCAGGCATGAGTGCTTTGGTTTTTCAGTTTCACTAATTTTTATAAGACAATGTGAACAAAATGCAATATATATAGTATCACTGCACAAACACAAGCATTGAAATAAACGGAACAGTGCTTCAGAAAGGGTGTTGTTGACTGGCAGTGTTAAACTGTTTATTCCTAATCAATATACCAAAAGTGATGTAGAGATATGTATTTGTCAAACTTCTTTGGTTTCAACCAACAGAAAGCAATTCCTAGCCAGGCTCGGTGGCTCAGCCTATAATCCCACACTTTGGGAGACTGAGGTGAGTGAATTGCCTGAGCCCGCAGGTTTGAGACCCACCTGGGCAACTTGGTGAGACCTCATCTCTACAATAAATCAAAAACCAGCCGAGCATGGTAGTGCGCACCTGTAGTTCCAGCTACTTGGAAGGCTGAGGCAGAAGGATCGCCAGAGCCCAGCAGGTCAACACTGGGGTGGCCGTGAGCATGCCACTGCACTCCAGTCTGGGCAACAGAGTGAGACTCCAACTAAAAAAAAAAAAAAAAAAAGAAAGCAATTCCTGCTAACTTATGCAATAAAGGAGTTTATGGAAAATAAATGGAGTGCCTTGAGGATTAGAGTTAAAACATGCAGTCTCAGGGAAGATAAGAAACCCAGGAAACTCTAAGCAACCGGGGCACAAGAACCAATGGACACCGTGCCTAGGCATTGCTATGAGAATAATGAAGCTCCTACCATTTTTGCCTTGAATTATTTGCCTCTATACTCAAACTCCCTGAGATGGAGTCTGTTTGACTTAACTTGAAGTGGAAGAAACCATTGACTGCCATAGCAGAGAGTTTACACTCAGTGAATAACCCATGCACTTTCCAACTTTTCCCAGACTACCTTTCAGTTAGGTCAGGGCCATGTGACTAATTCTGGCCAATGGACTGAGAGGAGTGACATATTTCCCTTCCAAGATGAGGCAGTTAGGAGCTGTTTTGCCTCTTTTATCCTTCTATTGCTCTGCTGAGGCTATCTTGGAGGCATGTTCCACTTGACATAAGCTGGTCCTTATTGCTATCACTGGACATAAGCTCAGGAGAACAAGGTTTATAGCTGCCCATGGTGCACTACAAGTGCTTGGTAAATTCATGCTGAATGAAGAAATTTACACATAAGTAATTCCTAGCCTAAGTTTGTACAGTATGTTACTATATTGAGTACTATAGGCAATTGTAATGGTAAATATTTGTAATGGTAAATATTTGTGTGTCTAAACACAGAAAAAGTACAGTAAAAATACAGTACAAAGTATTTTAAAATGGTACACCTGTACAGGGCACTTACCATGAATGGAGCTTGCAGGACTGGAGGTTGCTCTGGGTGAGTCAGTGAGTGAGTGGTAAATGAATGTGAAGCCCTAGGATATTACTGTACACTTTATATGACTGGAAGTACAGTAGGTTTGTTTACACCAGTATTACCACAAACGTGTGAGCAATGCATTGTGCTATAATATTGTGACAGTTGTGACATCACTGACAGGAATTTTTCAGTTCCATTATAATCTTATAGGACCACATCAGCTGATGACTAAAACATCATTATGCAGTGTATGACTACAGAGAGATATATGAGAAGATTTATTAAGGGAATTGGCTCACATGATTATGGAAGCTGAAAAGTTCCATGGCAGGCCATCTGCAAGCTGGAGAATCTGGGATGCCGGTAGCTTGGCTCAGCCCAAGACCTAAGGCCTAAGAACCAGGGAAACCAAAGGTGTAATTCTCAGTCCAAGGCCAAAGGCCTGAGAACCCAGAGATGAGGGATGCTGGTATAAGTCTTAGAGTTCTTGACTGGAGAACCTTGAATTCTGATGGCCAAGGGAAGGAAAAGAGAGGAGAAGGAGAGTGGCTCAGCTCCAATAGAGAGAAAGAGGAAACTCCTTTCTCTCCTTTTTTGTTCCATTAGAGTCACTAGCTGATTGGATGGTGCCCACCCCCACTGAGAGTAAATCTTCCCCACTCAGTCCTTGACTCACACACCAATCTTTTCTGGAAACACCCTCAGAGACATACCTAGAAGTAATGTTTTATCTGTTCTCTAGGTATTCCTTAATCCAGTCAAGTTTGCACCGAAGATTAACCACCACAATTATGAATTTTTATATAATATAGATGTAAAACAAGTCACACGATGATAAGCATATTGTTAGAGACACATCTTGGTGGGACCTCCAAAAATGTTAGGGTCACAGTCCTATCGGGGCCTCCAGAATGTTAGGTCAGGCCCGCTGAGGGTGTGTCTGGTGTGCAATCCAATGCCACAAGAAAGATGCAAAGAATTGTACAGAAGTTAGGTTGGGAAATATAGTTTATTTAAAAGTAAATTAAAAAGAGAAAGAGTGAAAGGTTGGGCTGGGCTTGACAAGGAACCTAAAAGTTTACTAGAGATTATTATGCTAAACCATGAATTGAAAGGTTGGGCTGTCCTGGTCTTGCATCTGATGGAGATTTGCTGAGCGGGGATGGGATAGGCTGCTGCTTGTCCTGCAGTAGAATGTCTGAACGCTATCTAATGGTTGTGCTGAAGCAAAAAGACTAAACTAAGAATAAGCGAAGTTTCTTCTAGGTTTCTATAGGTACCACCTTTCAAAGAGAAGATTCACCTCCCCAAGGTAGGAAAGGGGGCCAAAGTCAGGAAACATGGAGACAGACATAGCTCACAGAGCATGTGGCCACACCAGAGTCTAGTAAGGCAATGACGGTGGTAATGACATATCAGTGGCCTAGCAATGGCTGCTGGCCGCTGGAGGTTGAATGCTTTTAACACTTCCCTTTGATGAGGGAAGGTCATTAAGATGATTGGGTGGTGGTCTGATCCATGTCATCACGAAGGGGCAGGTAAGCGCAGGTACTGAGGTCAGGTAAGCAGATGAGGTCAGGTGAGCAGGTGAGGTCAGGACAGCAGGCAGATTGGTGGGTTAGTCACATGATTGCTGCCATAGTGGTGGGTGTCTGAACGCTTCCTAAAACCTGTGTATTGGGAATTTATCCATCTATGTCTAACCTGTATTAGATTCAAAGCGTGTCGGGGTAAAGTCTAAGCAAAAATAGTTATGCTGAGGTAAAAGTAGGTACCTCCTTTCACATATGATCCCTTTTATGGTTTAAAAAAAGCTAAGTAAAACAGTACAAATGCCAAGAAAAGTCTGGAAGGATGGATGAACATCCACTTGTTGCTTGAGAAGGGGAGTGGGTTGTACAACAGAGCCACAGTGAAGAGTAAGGGAGTGGAGGCCTTAAACTGAGAGGGGGAGAGAAAGAGAGAGAGAGAGGGAAGGAGGAGGGAGAGGGAG
>NW_007249213.1:28215-30659 GCF_000164805.1 Carlito syrichta
GAGGGGAGGGGGAGGGGAGGGGGAGATGAAACCCCCAAAAGGAAATCGGTTTGATTTGATTGACTGTTATACTCACAGTCTTGTTAAGAAATATTATTAAACTGATAAATAAAATTAAGGGGACAACTCCCTGTCCTTTTAAGGATATTTAATTTTCTAGAAGAATGTACCATTGTTTGACTTTGCTATTCGTTATTAATAAAGGCCTCAATCTGTGAAGTTCATGTAACTTGGGTCCAGTAGAGATGCTAATGATTTCTGTTCAGAAAGATAAAAACCATTAAAGATTATAGTTTTCAGTTTATTGTCCTGTATAACATTGACTAGTTTCATATCTTGTCCAGTGATGATATCTTAACATTCCTTTATTAAATTGCCTATAAATACCCAGTTTCTCATTGTTCTTAGAAACAGCATTCCTGTAACCGAGTACTTCATTTGAAAATGAATTTTAAAAGCTTTTTTTCTTGTCTCTGTCTCCTAAGATATAACCTTAAAACATGGTTGAGAGATTTCTTTCCTTCCTTTTCCCACTAGACACACCCTTACATTGCATTCACTTATCTAATTTCGTGCTTGCTTAGAAGTTCCAGGATTTAATCTTGAAGCAAACTAACAGCAGTGGGATTGCCCCCACCTAGAGATTACCTCAAGGCTGCAGTTAGTCTCCAATTTGGAGATAGTTCCAGCCCACACACCAGATGTGGCAATAACTCAAGATAGTCATTGGAACAAGCCATGTGGACTGGCTCCCACTGTCACTCTTACATGCTCCCCACATCCCTGTACACAGCCCAAAGTCGAAATGAACTGTTGGAGACATGAGCCTGGCCATTTCCCCAACTGCTGCCTTTTGGAATACATTTTCCTTTCACTATCTCTCATCTCTCTATTGGCTTTGGGCGGCAAGTGGCCAAGTTTGTTTTCAGTTACATTATCATCTGGCTGAGTTGCATAAAATTTAAACTTGTGTTCATTCTAATTTGTATGAGTCATATTTATATATATATATTTTTGGAGTCTCACTCTGTCGCCCAGGCTGGAGTGCAGTGGCATGATCATGGCCACTGCAGCCTCAACCTGCTGGGCTCAGGTGATCTTTCCGCCTCTGCCTTCCAACTAGCTGGAACTGCAGGCACACGCCACCACGTCCAACTAATTTTTTGACTTATTGTAGAGATGAGGTCTCGCCAAGTTGACCAGGCTGGTCTCGAACCCGTGGACTTCGGAAATCCTCTCACCTCAGCCTCCCAAAGTGCTGGGATTATAGGAGTGAGCCAACACACCTGGCCGTTTTAAATTTTTTTGAAAATTACACTTGGACAGGCTGGAGGAAGGGGTCTATGGGCTACCGCAGAACACTGTCTAGAACCTCAGTCCCTTCTTTCTTCATGCTGGATCCTCTTCCAGCCTCCTCCTTATCTTGGCACCCACCACCCCTGCACTGGCCTCCCCCATCCATGTTGACTTCCCAGATGTCTGCTGTATCCTGGGAAGGCAGAAAACAGACCCTCCCACCCCTGCCCTCACCCCCACCTACCGAAAAAAGCACTGAAGCCTAGGACAGCGACAAGAGCGATGGGCTGGCAGTGGAAGAAGACTGGGTAACTCAGTGTCCACCGACCAAAGTGATTTACAGGGAAAAGCCCTCCAGGGTTAGGAGTGGAGAGGGTGGAGACTGGAGGAGAAAGAACCCAGTGCCCTTTGTGGGGAGCCAACCAGAACTTCTGGAGGAGGGGAAAGGGAGTGTCCCTGGAGCCAAAAGGAGATCCAGAGAGGTGGAGGCCAGCTCCAGCCACGAAGGCCACAGCGGAAGGTGCTAAAGTTAGACTGTGGGGTGGGGTCGAGGGCTTCCCTCAGCCGAGAAGTCTCATCTGCGCCCCGCTGAAGGGAAGGTGCTGGCGGGGCGCCTCAGGGTGGCATTACCTCTCAGAACATAGGCCACTGGAGCCTGAGCCAGGCGCACACAGGTCTCCCAGCACCTCCACCGCCACCCAACGACTCTCCATCCCCCCTCGCAGCCCTCGCCTCAAACCCCCAGCCCACCGGCCCCTGACTCGACGCCTGCGGCACTGCCAGACCCCCCTCGACGGCAGGCCATGGGGGAGTACCGGGTGCGCGTGGCCACCGGCTTCTTCCTGGGTTCTGGGACCTGGGACAACGTGTCAGTGAGTCTGGTGGGACTCGCAGGCGAGAGCCCGTCCCTGCGGCTGCACAACTTCGGGAAGGACTTCAACCGAGGAGAGGTGAGTGCCCGCGCCGCCGGCCTGGCCCCTCGCTTGCGAGCCCACGATACTCACACGGGTCTCCCTTTGCCCACTGCCCCAGGAGGAGGACTTCGAGGTGACGCTCCCGCAGGGCGTGGGCCAGATACTGCTGCTGCGCGTGCACAAGGCGCCGCCCGCGCTGCCCTGCCCGCTTGGGCCCCTGGGCCCGGACGCCTG
>NW_007249213.1:30679-32300 GCF_000164805.1 Carlito syrichta
CTGGTGCTTCGGGAGGGAGCAGGTGAGGCGCGGGGCGGACAGGGCTGCAGGGGACACTGGAGCGGGCAAGAGAAGCGAATGTGGTGGTGGGTCAGGGGAGGGCTCTGGGCGGCTGGTGTGGACGCAGAGTGGGGAGGCGAAGGCAGAGGAGGTGACATGAGAGATAAGGGGAGGAAGTGGAGTGGATGGGAGGAATCATACTCAAGGGTGTGTGTCCATGGAAGATGCGGGAGGACTGGTTCGACAAGAGGGTTAGGTAGGATGGGGGTGCGATAAGGAGGGAGGGTCTGGTGGAAAAAAGAACGGGGGGAGGGGACAGGGAACTGCAACCCAATAGAGGGGGTGGGTAGATACCCCTATGGCCTCTCATTCCTCTCCCCAACCAGCTTGCTCTTTGGCCCCCTCTGGCCTCAGCTATTGAGTTGGGGGTCAGTGAACTGAAGGGGGCAAACTCCAGGTACTGAAGCAGGACCTGCTTGGACAGAAGAGGGAGTGAGCAGGGGTTCTCCAACCCTGGGGGGAGAGGTAAAGCAGACCAGAGATCAGTGGCTGGCCAACATTCCAGTTCAGAAATGTCCATACCCTAGGTCTGAGGAGAGGAGAGAGATGCTGGGTGCAGAGGGTGGGGGCAGATTCTCCTCTCACTCCTTCCCTCACCCAGCCAAGGTCATCTGGCAGGACAACCACCCTCTGCTCTGCACTCAGCGCCAGGCAGAGATTAGGGAGAGGCAGCAGAAATATCGGTGAGCAACTCCGGGATTTGGGGCTGTTGTCCCAAAGTCCCCACCTCTGGCACCTGCCTGCAGTTTTCTGGAGGCAAAGGGGCTCTCTTTCTCTTACCCTCTGAATTCAGTTGAACCTCAGATCTGACCGGGAACAGCACACCCCCAGTCCTGGCATGCACCCCTTGTGAGCTCCCAGTCCCAAAGCCCCCCAGACCCTGAGACCCAGCCCCTGTTACCTTTTCCAGACCCTGAAGGGTAGGATCTAGTCATCAGTGTCTTGTTCTCATCTCCATCTCTTCCCTTGCCCAGGTGGAGTGAGTTTTCCCCAGGGCTACCCCGCTGTCTGGATGCTGAGAATCTCAAGGAGCTTGATCCCAACCTGCGCTACTCTGTCACCAAAGAAGTCAACCAGAAATTTCACCTCGCCTCCCTGTGAGCTTGCCAACCCCTCCCTACCCCACACCTGACATCTCCCTTGCTGTGCCTGGGTCTCCCTCCCAACCCGTACCCTTCTTTCTGCAGGAGCATTGCCCTGAAACTGAAGGGACTGCTGGACAGGCAACAGCCCTGGAAAAGCTTGGATGAGATCCAGCGCACCTTCCTCTTCCCCAAATCACAGGTGTCAGGTCTGCAATATGAGGGAGGGAGGATGAGGAGGCTATGGCAGGGCTGGAGGGTTCTTGGTGGTCACCTTGTGGGACTGAGAACCAGAAAGCCAGAAAATGGAATACTCTGGAAATCACAGGACTTGTTCTATGTTGCTGCCAGTTCTGTCCCTTGTCCTTTACAGAAGCTCATTTCTGTCCTCAGAAGGTACACTTCCAGCTGGGCTCGGTGGCTCAGCCTGTAATCCCACGCCTTTGGGAGGCTGAGGTGAGTGGATTGCCTGAGCCCAC
>NW_007249213.1:32532-47848 GCF_000164805.1 Carlito syrichta
TGCAGGTCGAGGCTGCGGTGGCTGGGAGGGCCACTGCACTCCAGTCTGGGTGACAGAGTGAGACTCCAACTCAAAAAAAAAAGAAGGTACACTTCCTATCTCCCAGGGTTGCCTGCAGGGGTGGCCTCTGTGTGCAAGAAGGTGGTGGGGGTTGGGGACCCTTGGAGGATGCCACCCCAAATGTCCTCCCTTTGGTGAACTAAGCCCCACCAGTTGCTCAGCTATTCTCACCTTTCAGGGCTTTTGAAAGAATGGCCAGGAAGTAAGTTCTAATAAGTTCTTTTCTTTGTCAAGGCAAGCAGAGGCCCCAAACACTTTTTGGTACCAATGCTCATTTTTCGCCCTCTCTGGACACCTGTGACCTCTGTCTCGTAGCAAGCTACACTCTTATAGCTGCTGAAATTAAGTCAGGCCCTTGGAGTCTATCTGCTGGTCACTTCACACTTACTTCTTCAAACTGTTCCCAACACTGGAAACATCTATCCCATGAATATCCTAAGCAAATTAGGAAAAAACATCTGAAACAGAAAAACTTTTTCCAATCGAAACTGTGCCTACAGGCCAGGTGCAGTGGCTCAAGCCTGTGATCCCAGCAATTTGGGAGGCCAAGGTGAGAGGACTGCCTGAGCCCAAGAGTTTGAGACCAGCTTGCAACTTGGGGAGATCTTATCTCTAAAAAAAAAAAAAAAAACAAGAAAAAAAAATGTGCCTTCTTAGTTGAGGCCTAGACTTGAAGACTTTAAAACCAAACAAATTGGAGGATTCAGGAGTGTCCACTCTCCAATATCCTTGTCCCCCCGGGGACACTGCGCATTCAAACGATATATGTTGAACCCTTGGCTCAAAAACCCTTGCACCAGTCGCATGCTCCAAAGTGATGCAAACTCTTTTGGAATGATCACTCTGGCTTAACAAGTTATCCAGACTCTTGTGGCAAAGTAGCAGGGGAATGGGACATGGTGAGTTTTGCCAGGAGATTGAAGGAGCACCACAGAGAGGAAGCCCAAGAAGGTGGAGACATCCTAGTATGCAGCATTTTTGTCTTCTGAGTTTGTCAGATTCTAATCTCATCCTAGGTACAGTCTTAGTGCAACTACAGGGCACCGTAGGTGTCTCCAGAAATGGGTGAGGCCAAGGGAATTCAGGTGACTCCTCAGGTAGTGTCCATGCCTGTAATCCCTTGTTTTCTGAGAAACCAGAAATCAGAAAAGTCATCCAGCCATCAAGGGAGGCCAGGAGGGGAACCTGGCCCACCCTGCCAGCACCAGGAATCGGCCATGGTGGAAATGAAGATGAGTCTGAGTGTGGTTGGATCGGAGGCAGGGGACCAGGGTGCCCCTCCCCACACGCACAGAGTACATGTTTGAACACAGAATACGTGTTTGAACATTGGCGGGAGGACACCTTCTTCGCCTCTCAGTTCCTGAATGGCCTCAACCCCGTTCTGATTCACTGCTGTCACTGCCTCCCAAAGAACTTTCCAGTCACAGATGCCATGGTGGCCCCCGTGCTGGGCCCTGGGACCAGTCTGCAGGCTGAGTTGGAGGTGAGTGGCCCAGGGATCCAGACCCCTTCCTTGCCCTCCCTGTGCCTTCAGGAACCCATGTGCCCAGGCTCCCATTCACCCAGTTCTGCAGACCCTTGTGTTGTCCACCCAGTCCTGCTGTCCTTCATCCCCTCCCACTCCTGTCAAGCCTTCTAATGCTCAGCTTGCTCAGCCATTTTTCTGGGTCAATGACTTCTGCTCATCATCAGAGGAAGGGGCATTGTTCTAAGATGATAAGAGCGGGGGCAGGGCTAAGTGGGGAGTGCGCTTTCTTGATACTGTGCCAGACTATGCATTGGCAGGTCTCCCCAGCTCACAAACCATGGTGATGAGTTGGTTGTCATGGTTACTGAGGATGCCCTACAACAGATTCACTGTGTGCTCCCCAGAACTACCGCTCTCCACTCTCTGAGCTACTGAGATGAGACGTACTGCAACCCTAAGAAAGTGCATTTTGCTTCGGGAGGCCCTGACTTCCAGCGGGGCTCACGATTCTCATTGATGCTTGGACCTGGCCACAGCAGTGGCACCTTCAACTCTTGGGCAGGGGGTGGAGAGGGGCTCTTTTGGAACCAGAAGGCAGCTCTGAGCTGGAATGCCCCACTGGATCCAGGGAATGAAGTTCCTTTTTTTTTTTTTGAGTTGGAGTCGCACTCTGTTGCCCAGACTGGAGTGCAGTGGCCGCTCCCGGCCACCGCAGCCTCGGCCTGCTGGGCTCCGGCAATCCTTCCACCTCAGCCTTCCGAGTAGCCGGAATTACAGGCATGCGCCACCATGCCCGACTGATTTTTTGATTTATTGTAGAGATGAGGTCTCGCTGCCCAGGCGGGTCTCGAACCCGCGGGCTCAGGCAATCCACTCACCTCAGCCTCCCAAAGGCGCAGGATTACAGGCTGAGCCGCCGAACCCGGCGAATGAAGTTCCTTTAAATGAACTACATTTGGGTCATAGTAACTATCCCTCTTTCCTCAAGCTTCCCAGAACCACACAGGGTGGTCCACTCTCTCAGCTCTCCTCCTCCTCTCCTCCTGTAGGGGGGATCTCTGTACCTGGTGGACCATGCCATCCTCTCAGGCCTTCACCCCAGTATCATTAATGGGAGGCCCCAGTTCGTGGCGGCACCCCTGACCTTGCTGCACCAGCGCCCTGGCGGTGGCCCCCTGCTACCCCTTGCCATCCAGGTCAGGAGGGCAGAGCCCTGGGGATGGAGTGGGGGGCGAGGGTGGGCATGGCAAATCCTCAGGTTAACTGAAAAGTTGCTTCCTCACACTGCTGCTGTGCCTAGTGTGCAACATCACTTCCCCTCTAATCCTACCCAGCACCTCCTGGGATTGTTGCTTTTCCTAGTTTTTCTATTTTTTCCTCTTTGATTTCCATCCTGATAGAAAGGTCATCATACTCAGTGTCAGAGACCATATTGCACCTTGAAGTGGGTGTCAAAATCAACTCTCCTGGATTACGCACCTTTGACAGTTTGATCATGTTTCCAACAGTTAAAGATATAATCCTGTCTGTGAAGACATAATGTCTTCACACTCTCCTTGTTCATTGTTCCAGGCTCTGCACCACACAAGGGTGGGTCTGGATGACTAGGCTGGCACAAGGGAGTTTGTCACCTATGCCAACAAGGTGGCCTTGGTTCCCTTCACCTCTCAGAGAGATGATTATCATCAACCCCATTTTACTGAGGAACCTGAGTCACAGAGAGGTTAATTAACGCTCCCAAGGTCACACAGCTAGTAAGGAAGTTGACTTTGTGGTTGGGCCCCATGGATGTAGTGATGGGCTACACTTCCCCGGTTTCTGCCTCATGCCTGCCCTCCACTGTGCCCCCCTCTCCAGCTCACTCAGACACCTGGCCCAGACAGCCCCATCTTCCTGCCCAGTGACCCTGCTGAGGACTGGCTCCTGGCCAAGACCTGGGTGCGGCACTCCGAGTTCCTGGTGCACGAGATGGTCACTCATTTGCTTAGAACCCACTTTGTGGCAGAGTCCTTTGCTCTGTCCATGCTGCGGCAGCTGCCCATGTGCCACCCCATTTTCAAGGTAGGGAGGACCCTTTCTCCCAGTGCCCCGGAGCTGTGGGAAGTCTGGAACTGCCTCATCTAACCTCTAACCCTGGCTCTCCCCAGTTGCTCATTCCTCATTTCCGCTACACCTTCCACATCAACATACAGGCCCGCACTGGACTTTTTGCACCAGGAAAGCTCATTGACCAGGTCAGAGCCTTGGGAGGCCTGGGATCCTGGGGGTTGGCAGAGGGCACCAGGAGGGGGCTGAGGTTCAGTCCAGAGCCCTGTGCTCCTGGCAGCAGTCGGCTCTCTGCTCACCTCAGTCAACATCGTTGGGACGTGAGGGCTGCCTGGAGCTGATTGCCAGGGGGCTGGCAGCTGTCACCTACCGCTCCCTCTGCCTGCCCCACCAGCTGGCTGACCGCGAGGTCCAGGACCTCACCCACTACTACTACCGAGATGATGCACTCCCGATCTGGGCGGCCATAGAGAGGTGACACTCCCCTGGGCCCGAGGGCTCCAGACCTCCCACCCTGGGCTACATCTCTGTCAGTTTGTTCACCAACTTCCCCCAACCACATTCTCTCTCAAAGCCCTTCCTGCCTGCTCTTCTTCCTTCCCAGCTGTGTGACCTTGGACGAGTCATTCGAACCTCTCTGGGCCGGTTTCTTCATCTGACCGCGGGGATAATAAGAGCACCTGCCTCATGGGTTATTATGATTAAATAGAAAACCTTAAAGAACAAACCTCAGCAACAGAAAGTGCTCTCTAAGCATTATCTAGTAATGTTATTATTCATTCCTAGTGTTAGTATGATGTGTTTCATATACAAAGTCACTGACTCCAGGCTTTTCCTTTTATATCTTCCTCACAGAAAATCTCCTTGAGACATACCTTCTTGATGTCTGGCCTTCTGTGGGTTCCCACATCCTGCCACTAACCTGCATAGCCACCTCCCTCAGGGACTGAGATTCATGACACTGCTACTGCTCATGACCCTCACATGGCTCCCAGTTTCTTGACACATGCAAAGCTGCATTTGCTGCAGTGCCTCAGTCCCTCTGAAATCTGCCCCACTTCCGTTCTTCTGTCTCAGCACACCCTGGGCCTAAAGAAACCATACAGTCTAATTTCTTCCTCTCTCCCAGTTCAAACACTACCCCTGCCTCGAGCCCAGCTCATGTCTCACCTCCCCCTTGAAGTCCTCAGGGATGCTCCTTGTTTGAACACGATAGCAGGAACTGCCTTCTCAGCAGTGAACCCACACACCCTTCATGAGCCCTCCATGACTGGAGATGGATGGCCGTGTGGGAACATGGGGAAATAGACCCAATCAGACAGTCCCAACACAGAGGGTCCTGGTGTCTAATCCTTCCCTGTGGCTTGATGTATCTCAAAAGACTGGAATTCAAATGCCTGCAGGACCAGCAAGCAGAAAAAAACTAGGGAAGAGGGGTGAGCAGGGACTGTGGCCAGTGGAGAGTTCATGTTTGTCTGATGGGGACAATGGTGACCCAGTTATCACTGTGGCCAGATTTCAGATTTATCAACAGAAACCAAATATTTAAATCTAATATTTAAATGTTGGCAGGTGACTCAAGTTGAAAAGCAAACGTGCTGGTCACAGTGGCTCACACCTGTAATCCCAGCACTTTGGGAGGTTGAAGTGGGAGGATCATTTGAGCCTAGGGGTTCGAGACCATGGGCAACATAGCAGACCTCATCTGTATTTTGTTTTTTAGAGTAGAAAAACAGGTTTAGTCAGTATGCTGCAAGGGGGCAAGCAATAAGGGAGTTTTTCACCATCTGTATTTGTTTTAAAAAATGTTTTAAATTAGCCTTGCATGGTGGTGCATGCCTGTAGTCCCAGCTACTCAAGAGGCTAAGGCAGAAGGATCTCCTGGGCCAGGAGTTCGAGGCTGCAGTGAGCCATGATCATGCCACTGCACTCCAGCCTGGGTGATAGAGTGAGATTCCAACTCCAACTCAAAAAAATAAAATAAAGAAAAGAAAAAGCAAGCAATAAATCTTGCCAGCCAATCAGAACACTTCTGCAGACCAACGAAGCCTTCAAGTCCCGGGTTTGCATCCCCTGGTGAAGATCGCAGCCTTCAGGTTTGGAACTCAGCTTTGCAGTTCCCACTCTGTATAGTTGGCCCTTTCCTTTCTTGGCTTCAGTTTTCCTCCCTTATGGGTCAGCTGGTCTCAGTCGCTTCTTCCAACCTACTTCCCTGGGCAGCATTGGCTCCCAACCACTAGTCACCATGTATTTCTGGATCCCCAGCTTTGTGACTGATATTGTTGACATCTACTACGCGGATGACGGAGCAGTGAGCAGGGACTCGGAACTCCAGGCCTGGGTCAAGGAGGTCTTCCAGGAGGGCTTTCTAAGTCGCACAAGCTCAGGTGAGGTGTCCATTCCTGTCTCCTGCCTTCCAGATCCCTCTCCCCCAGAGCAGCAGCCCCTTAGGTTTCAGCTCTTTCTCTTCACCCCATTCCCATCTAGGGGTCCCCTCCACCCTGGACAGCTGTGCTGGTCTCATCCAGTATCTCACCATGATCATCTTCACCTGCTCTGCTCAACATGCTGCCGTCAACAGTGGCCAGGTGAGCCAGTGCCAGACTTGAGGGGACAAGCAGGATCACAGGCAGAGCAGACCTAGCAAGAGCACTTGTGGCTCTGTACTTACTGAGTTTGGGGGGGTCAGTTTGAATTCAGTGCCTGGATGCCCAACATTCCTACCACCATGCGGCTCCCCCCACCCACTGCCAAGGGCCAGACAGACCTGGTGGCTTCACTCCCTGAGGTCAATGCCACGTGCCACGCCCTCGTGCTCTTCTGGGGCATCAGCGATGAAACCAAGGACACTGTAAGCCAGGGCCAGGGTGGGGACGGGTGGGATCTCAGGTTCTAGGAGAGTGGGCAAGGTGAGGGAAGGATTCTGGGAACAAGGAGGTACTTGGAGGGAGCACTTCGCAGGTCCACTCCTAGGTGGCAGGGCTCGGAGTGACTAGGTTGCTGGTGGGTGTGCTTTAGGGTGGTATGGATTCCTATAGGTGAAATTCGGACTGGTCTTCACCTATAGGGTTTCCCAGTGAGCATGAAATTGGGTGGTTTAGGTTTCTTGTAGATGGGTGGTCTTTTGCCAAGATGGGTGGGAGGCTTATGTTTCAGACTGGACAGGTCAAGGGTGGTCTGGATCCCCTAGGTGAGCAGGGTCAGGTGATAAGGGGACTTAAGACGGACCAGAATCACCGTGTGGTAAAAGATACTGTAGAGGCCCCAGCCTTATCATCTACTGTCCCCAGCGGCGCCTGGGCACCTACCCAGATGAGCACTTCACCGAAGAGGCCCCGCAGTGGAGCATTGCGGCCTTCCAGAGCCGCCTGGCCCGTTTCTCAAGGGACATCCGGGAGCGGAACCGGGGTCTGGCGCTGCCCTACACCTACCTGGACCCCGCGGTTGTGGAGAACAGTATCGCCATGTGAGCGTGGCCAGCACCCCACCCCACACCTGGCACTCCCATCTCCCACCCCTCGTGCCAGACAGTAAACAGATCCAGAGAACATGTCTGAAGTGGACTTTTTTTTGGAAAACAGGAGGGTGCAGGGCGGGGAGAGGCGAGGCAGGAAAGGCCATCCTAGATGGAAATGCTGTTCTCGATCAGTACCGGGTCCAGGTAGTAGTAAGGGATGGGGAGGCACTTGTTGCGCTGGCGGATGTTGTGTGAGATCTGGGACAGGCGCTGGCGGAAGGCCTCCATACTCCTCCGCGGGGCGTCTTCCACGAAGTGGATGTCCGGGAAGTGACCCAGGGGCCGCTGCAGGCACAGAACGGCACAGCTGGGACCAAGCCGGGCCTATGCCCCCTCCCCCTCTTGCCAGAGGGGCCGTTCCCTCAGCAGCCTCTCACTCTTTGCTCCTTGACACCCCTCAGTTATCCTTGCCCCCACCCCCAGCCCCCTGACTGTGCTCAGAGCCCCCCACCCCACTCCGCACCTTGTCATCAGGCTCCCGGCCTAGTGTCCAGAGCACCAACAGCGTGATGCAGGTGGTCCTCACATCCGGCAGTGTGTCCATGAAGGTCTCCTGAGTGGTCAGCCCCTTAACCTGCATCGGTGGGTTCCGCATGGATGATGGGAAGTTGGGCATCCAGGCAGTGAACTCCAGCTGGAGGTGAGGGAGAGGGGGGCTGTGGGTCAGAGAGCACCCCAGGAGTTCCCTTCCACCTAGCCCTGACCACCGGCTCCTCTGTCATTGACTTGGACTCCTGGGCTGGGTGTGGCTGCCTTGAGATGGAGGGGATGCAGCTGAGGTCGGCCTGAAGCCGGGGTAGGGTCTGAGTTGGGGCTGAGGCTGGGTTTCAGCTGAGACTGGTGGAGACAAGTTGGAGCTGGATCAAGGATTTCAGCCGAGGCTGGGTTTCGGGTTGGGGTGGGAACTAAGTCTGGGAGGGCTAGGGCTAGGGCTAGGGCTAGGGCCGGGGCTGATGAGCACAGTACCTGGCCTGTGTTGACAGCTGCGTGCTTGGCAGAGCAAGTGTAGATGACTATGGTCACATATCGGATCAGCTCAGGCACCGTTCGCAAGCATGTAGGGAAGCCTGAGGAGCCGAGAAGCCCAGGCGGCGTCAGTCCTGCCCTGGTCTGGCTGCCCAGCAGAGGGCGCCACCAAGCCCAGCTCTTCTGGTCTTGCCAGCAACTCCATGCTGCGTCCCTAGCATCATCCTGCCTGCTTGGCCTTTCTGTGGCCACAACCCCATCTCCCCCAATCCAGATCACAAGGCTGGGGCAGAGGAGCTTCACAGGTCCAGGCCAGAAGTCCTCCAGGGGTGCTCCTGGTCCCTGCCTGAGATCTTTCTTCCAGTGCCCCTGGGGGTAGCTCTCTCGTCCCAGGCCTGGGGAGATGGCGGGAGGCAGGAGATTTCCCTCCTTGTGAAGAGTCCTGGCTTTCCTGCCGGACTCAGCACAGCCTCCGTCACCTCCTTCCAGACTCTGTGCTCCCTCCAGATGGATTTCTCAGTAGTCCGGCCCTTGATGTCACAGCTCTTCCCTACCAAGCTGCTGGCTTCTCTTTCCTGTTGTCCCAGCAAGCAGCCAGCTCTGGTTGCCATTCATGATGACCCCAGGCTCCCAAAGCCCCACACATTCAAGCCAGACCCATTATGTTCCTCCCAAGTCAACCTTCTTTCCAGTCCCCAGCTCAAGGGATGACACCCATCATCCACCCCGTTGGAAAAGCTGGAAACCTGGACTTACCCTGGGCCCCTCCCTCATACCTTCCCCTCACAGCTAAAGTCAAACCAATCACCCAGTCCTGCCACTTCTAGCTCTGGAATCCTCTGCATCCCCACAGCCCTCACTCTAGTCAGGTCCCTGTCGCCTCCCTCCTGGACACCACAACAGCTTCCAAACTGTCTCCTGACTGTCAGTCCAGCCTAATATTCTAACATACAAGTCTGACCTCCTTGCAGATTCCTCGATGCTTCCCTCTAGTGCCTGGGGTAATTCCAAATTTCTTAACCGGGCTGTGCAACCTGGCCCTGCTCGTGGCCTCAGCCTTAGTCGTTGGGAGCCTGTTCACCTCCCACCCCAGGCTCCACTTACAGGAACTTGACTGCAGGAAGCAGATCCCAGAATTCACTATGCTCTCTCTGACTTCCCATATGCTGCTCCCATTCAGAACTCTTCCACCCCACCCTGTGTCATCTCACGGCTGACCTCCCCACCCTGCACATCTTAGCTAGATGTTAGCCAAGAAGTTAGGTCTCAGCTAGATCTCAGCTTGCCGCTCCATACCCCCACCACCCCTCCCCAAACTCAGTCTGCACCTTCCCTGGGTTCCTATAACCCCCTTCCCAAGCTTCCCTGCAAACACCAACAGTCCTGCTATAGTCTAATTGCCCATTTACTTGAAGGAAACACCCCTCACCCCAGACTGTTAACTCCCTGAAGGCAGACACCTTTGCCTTGTCTTGCTGCTTTTTGCCTCCTCAATAATCAGCACAGTGTCACACTGTAGATGCTCACTGAATATTGTTGAGCATGTGCCCAAGTGGCATGGCCTCAGGATGCTTGCACCCCTCTCCCAGAGCCTGCCAACTCCTGCCCAGCTCCTCCAGCCGCCTGCCCTTCCCTGTTGGGCTCATATCCTATTCCTCAGTCCACACAGATTTTTTTTTTTTTGAGTTGGAGTCTCACTCCATTGCCCAGGCTAGAGTGCAGTGGCATGCTCATGGCCACCATGGCCTTGACCTGGGCTCAGGGAATCCTTCCGCCTCAGTCTTCCAAGTAGCTGGAATTACAGGCACACGCCACCAAGCCCAGCTAATTTTTTTATTTATTGTAGAAATGAGGTCTCACCAAGTTGCCCAGGGTGGTCTCAAACCCGGGGGTTCAAGCAATCCTCTCACCTTGGCCTCCCAAAGTGCTGGGATTATAGGCATGAGCCACTGTGCCTGGATGTTTGTTTGGTTTTTGGTTTTTTTAGAAAGCAGGATTTATTGAGAGGACAGAAAAGCTCCCACAGTGGAAGGGGACCCAAAGGAATTACCTCCTTTTTTTTTTTTTTTTAAAGTCAGGGTCTCATTCTGTCACCTAAGCTGGAGTGCACCTAAACTGGAGAACTTATTGCAGCCTCTACCTTCTGGGCTCAAGCCATCCTCCTGCCTCAGACTCCCAAGCAGCTGGGACTACAGGCACCAGCCACCATGCCCAGCTACTTTTTAAATTTTTTTGTTGAGACAAGGTCTAGTTATGTTGCCCAGGCTGGTCTCAAACTTCTGGATTCAAGTAATTCTCCCACCTCAGCCTCCTAAAGTACGGGGATTACAGGCATGAGCCACTATATCCAGCTTCTCAGTCCACAAAAATTTGTTTCTGGAGTAGGGTCTCTGCAAAGATGACTCATAGCCCTGAGCTCAGACAGGGACTAATGGTCAGTCATGTCTTCTTTCCCCCTTCTCTGAGACGCCACTGCTCTAGGAGCTAGAGAAAAGCTCTGTTGAAATCCTAGGGCAGTGATTTAGCCTCCTTAAGCCCACAATGGAATATGTACTGATCCAGCCCAGGAAGGCCCTCCTAGATCTGCCTATGAGCTGCCCCTCAGCCCTGGGTTCCTACTGGGTGCCCAGGGTCCAGGCCCGTACCTGAGCTCTCGCGTCCTAGCAGGCACTCCTTGAATATCTCCTGCACCCAGGACTGCAATTCTGGGTCACCCTCCACAGCTGCGTCATTCGGGTAATAATAGGTGATGATCTCTGTCACATACCTGACCAGGGGACAGGGCCTCAGTTTGGGTCATCCCCTCCCCCTCCTCTCCATGCCTCTCCCACTTCCCACAGAATGCCCTATGCTTGGCTGGCCCCCGAGCGCCCCAGGCCTGTGGGTGAGCTAGTACCAGGGGGCAGAAGTGGAGATCGCTTTAGCAAAGTCAGAAGACACTCAAAGCATGCCCTAATAAGGGTCAGGTGAAGTGTACAGGCAGTTTAGAGCTCAGAAGGGTTCTGGCCAACAGAGATGTGCTGGAAGCCAAAGCAAGGAAGGGGCCCATTGGGCCTAGGGAGTAGGTATGCAATAAACATACAGACCCCAGGCCCTTCCCCAAGGCCAAGCCCCTGATGGCACTGAACTCATGCTCAGGTCCTTAAAAGTTCCCCACACCCCCTCCAACAGCTCAGGGTGCCTACCCTGAGTGCACCTCACCTCTCTATTGCACCCCACACTGCCAAGCTGTCATCACGGTAATAATAGTCAGGCAGGTCCTGGACCCCACGCTCCACGAAGTCTTTGGGGAGGTAGAGGCTGTCGTAGGTGAGCTCTGACAGAGCCCGTACCATCGATTCAGCAAAGCCCTCCAGGCCCAGTGACATGCCCTGTTAGGGAGGAGACACATCCTGGAGCTGGACAGGCACCCTTGCAAGTCCTCTTTTCTGAGAATCGCACCCATCTCAGGCCCTCCAGGAGTCTAATCACAGACCAAGCCCACCCACCCCTAGAAACTCTCACACTTCAGGCCAGCACACCCAACCTTGCCTCTGTACCTTTCTAGATGAGAGAACCCACTTTATTCAGTTCCCTCCCTCTATACCCCCTCAAGATCCAAAAGCAAATGAGAAGTTCTACTCTTAGTCTAACTGCAAAGGCCAGAGGAAAGCAAAAGTGTCTTATCGGGACTGGAGGTAGAAATCTTACCCTGGCGGAGAGCCCCCCCTCATTGAGGAGAAGGGCCCGCCCAATGCTGTTGATCTGGACGGTGTATCGGGTGTGGGGGATGAGGAGCTGTGGGGAAAGCAAGGAGGATAAAGAGAGAAGGGTGGAGTTGCCCCCAAAGGACCTGGGCATCCCACTTCTGTAACCTCAGACTGCCCCGATCTGAGAAGTCTCTACCCCAAGCCCTCTTTGTGGGTCCCAGATGCCTCCCAGGGCTAACTGGAATCCCTCTGACTGCTCAGTGTGCCAAGTGGCTTCCTGAGGGCAGCAATGCCTCATGGATACCCCTTCCCCCACCCCATACCTTGTAGAGGGGGTGGCACATGGGGAGGTGTCTCAGCATGGCCAGGCAGAAGGCCTCAGCAATGAGATGGGTCTCCAGCAAGTGGGCAATGGCCTCGTGGGTATAGAACTCAGCATAGCGCACCCATGTCTTGGCCAGCAGCCAGTCCCACTCAGAATCGCTGGGCAGGAAGATGGGGCAATCAGGCCCAGGGGTCTGACTGAGCTGGGGTGGGTAAAGAGCGGGGGTTAGATCCATTCACAGAAAGGCTTCCACCATAGGAGGGAGGCAGAAGGGAATCTGAGAAAATAAAATAAATTATGCCTGTAACCCCAGCACTTGAGGAGGCTGAGGCAGGAGGATTGCATGAGCCCAGGAATTCAAGACCAACCTGGGCAACATAGTAAGACCTAGTATCTACAAAATATACAAAAATTAGCTGGGTGTGATGGCATACGCCTGTAGAACCAAATACTCAAGAGGCTGAGGCAGAAGGATTGCCTGAGCCCAGGAGATCAAGGTTGCAGTGAGCTGTTATGGTGCCACTGCACTCCAGCCTGGGTGACAGAGTGAGACCTCAACTCAAAAAACCCCCCAAAACAAAACAAACCTCTATCCCCCTACTCTGGTCCCACTGGTCCCCTGGCCTTTCCTCCTTCCCCACATTTGCTCTTGCTGTTCCCTCTGCCTGTATTACCTTCCCCCTCTCCCTGTCTCTACCTGTCAGCTCCCACTTATCCTCCAAGAACCAGTTCACACGCTGCCTCCTTGGAGAAGCCTTCCCCCTCAACCCCACAGCGGCCACATTGAGGTATGCAGGGTGTGCACTGCACGGGGGGCCCAGCCCCTCAGTGGGGAGGGAGGTCACTAAAATCCAGCCTAAACTGTTCCACTAACAAGCCAGGAGCATCAAGTCTTGGCTGATCCTCCCAGAGGAATGCCTTTTTCTAACTTGACCCCTGTGGGGACCTCTAGGAAGGAAACACCTCAATTCTTTCTCCTGCCAGACCAAACTCCCAAGGCAGTGGCTCAGTCTAATTAGCTCAGTATTTCCAGCAGAGGCCTGGCTTACAACAAGGGTTGTTTTTCCAAGTGGCTGGATGAAGTCAGAGACAAGCACACTCACACAGACACACATGCTTATATACAAGTGCACACACACAGGGGCATGCAAGTACAGTCAGTCCTTCATGTCCGTGGGTTCTGTATCTGGATTCCACCAACCAAGGATGAAAAACATTGTAGGGAAATAATTGCATTTGTACTGAACATGTACAGACTCTTTTTCTTGTCATTGTTACCTAAACAACACAGTATAACAACTATTTACTGAGCATTTACATTGTATTCGGTACTATAAGCCATCTAGAGATTAAAGCACACAGGAGGACATGCGTCGGTTATACGCAAATACAGCCGCATGTTATATAAGGAACTTGATCATCTGTGGTTCTGAATCCCTCACAGATGCTGGGGTGCAGCTGAATAACACACAGGCCCACACACTCACACAAGTGCACACACACGCAGAGGAATATTCATACACACACTGGGGCTCACGCGGCAGCCCTGCCCGCAGCCCAGGCACCTGGATAGCGATGGGCATCATGCCCTCGGGGCCAAAGTGCAGCAAGCAGAGGGGGGCGCAGTGGTGCTGCTTCCGGCCGTTGAGCTCGACGGTGGAGATGCCCTCTAAGATGCGGTAGTCTGCCAGGTAAATGTTCCCCTTCTGGAGGGGAGCCGCGATGGGTGGCAGGTAGGCGGCACCACGGGGCGCCCATGACCCACGCCTCGGGTGCAGAGTGCGCCAGCCCCCGGGAGCAGGGGTCGCACGGGGCGGGGAAGTGGGGGGTGCGGGAGTGGATGGCTCTCGTGAGGCCAGGGGAAATGGGAGAGACTGGGATGCCTGGGAGGGAGGCAGGGAGCCAGGCCGGGGTCTTCCCAGAGCGGGCCTCACCTCTAGCTCCGCTTGCAGGCACGTTTCTTCGCCCAGAAACGGGGCCACCATGTCGTCTGTGACGGGGAACTTGTCTGGGATCCGCATGCAGCGGCGGATCAGGCCTGGGTTGATGCCATTGAGGTACTGGTACCCAAAGAATTTGTCCTCTGCCCAGTGCTCGGTCACGTACTCTGGGGGAAAGGCGCGGGGGCGTCACAACGGAGAGTTATGGGACAGGAGAAGACCGCGGGCACTGAAGGGACTCGGCGAGGAAAAGGACGCCCCCAGCCTCGCCCTGAGCGGCCTGAGGGGCCCAGGGCGACGTTTTCCCACAAGCCGCCAGAGGGCGCACCCGCCTGCCTCTCGAGCCCTCCCCTCCCCCTCAGGCCCGCACCCTCTCGAACCCCACTGCCCCGCCCCGACAGGGCGGGAGACTAGTCGCCTCTTGCACGCTGGAGACCACCTGGCTCCCCCGTGTGCGTTCGGGTTGCCCCGCCCCATACCGGAGATGACAGTCCTGTTGGCAGGGAATATTTTCCGAATGTCCTTTAGTCTCTTCCACGACCGTTTGCAGTCCAACAGGCCGCGGACTTTGAACCCCAGTGCCCTAGGAAATGGGATTCGAAGTGAAGGCCGTCAGAGAGGCTGCCAAGGGCCCGCTGGGGCAAGTGACAGGGCGACCCCAACCCACTTAAGTCTCTAGGTCTTAGGATCTCTGAGTCTCAGAGTCTCTGGGCCCCACGTCGCAAGGTCTTTGCATCTCTAGGTCTCTGGGTATAAAGTCTCAGGTTTTCTAGGTCTGCTTTTCAGCTTCGTCTGCCTTCCTGGCCATTCCAGCCTCTGGGGCTGTCTCCGAGGCGGGCATGGTGCAGGGGGAGCAGGAAAGTCTTACAGGAGCTCACACTCTCCCCTCACTCACACACACTCACATGGGCCCCAGGCGGAAGAAGAAGGAGGCTGTCTTGAGGAAGGAGTAACGCAGATTTAAGTTCAGGAACTTGGTAGCCTTAATGTTGATGAGAATCGGGAATCCTGGAATATAGCCGTTCCACCTGTCAGAAGAAGCACAGGGTTGGGACCTGGCACCTGGGATCCAGGGGACAGGGAGGGGACAGGAGCCCAAGGCCCAGCCGTGGGAAGGGCCCAACACAGCTTCAGGTCCTTACTCAGGCCGGGTGGGGTTTCGATGCCGACGGACAGGAGGGCGGTAACTGGGAATGTGCACGTAGTTGGGTAGGCCCGGAACAAAGACCCTCCAGCTGCAAAGAGAAGTCGAGGCAGTGAGCCTGATGCCCATGCACCATCCCCGGGCACAGAAGTCCAGAG
>NW_007249213.1:47929-51356 GCF_000164805.1 Carlito syrichta
TCTTGACCCCTGCAGGACTCCCAGACGCTGCCACTCTCCCCCTCACTGGTAGAAGTCCTGCTTAGCTCTGATCTCCTCTCGTCTGTGCTCCAGGAGGATGGGGAGTGAGTCATCTGCTCTTGTCTTTCCTATAGGGAAATCAAGGAGAAGGCTCAGGGGCTGACCTCCACCCTGCTTGCCCCTGCCCATCCTGCCCACTTCAGAGAGCAGGAGTTCAGCTTCTGCCCCCCAGGTCAGCTCTGGGGAACCCATGGCCAAGGATAGGGAAGGCTCACCCTGGGAGAGGTGAGATGCATTTCTTCTCAAAATCTCAGACGAAAGGATCACGGACCCACCTCGTTTCCTTTGCTCTGCCCCTCGGGCTGGGCTCTGCTTCTTAGAGAAGCCCCTCTTCTATATCCACTGAGTATTCTTTTCATGTTAGTGGTTTTTAATGGAAGTTGTGTTTAGGATTACATCCCACTGAGTATTTTTAATTTGCATAAATATACGGAGTACAAATGTAATTTTGTTACATGCATAGGCCGCATAGTGGTCAAGTCAGGGACTCAGGGCATCTCTCATTCAAATAATGTACATTTTACTCATTATGTAACTTCTAATCGTCCACTCCCTTCTCCCCACCCTTCTGAGTCTCCACTGTCATTTCATTCTCTACATCCATGTGTACACAGTTTTTAGCTCCCAATTACGAGTGAGAACATGTGATATTTGACTTTCTGTGTCCGACTTGTTTCACTTAAGATAATGATCTCCAGTTCTATCCATGTTGCTGCAAAATACATGATTTATCCTTTTTTGTAGCTAAATAGTATTCCATCACGTATATATACTACATTTTCTTTATGCAATCATCTGATGGTGTTTGCTTAGGTAGATTCCATGCCTTTGCTATTGTGAATAGTGTGTGATAAATATATGAGTGCAGGTAGCTTTTTGATATAATGATTTCTTTTCCTTTGGGGCAGATAGTAATGTAGACTCACTGAAATATCAATAATTGCCTGGATTCGGTGGCTCAGCCTGTAATCCCAGTACTTTGGGAGGCCGAGGTGAGTGGACTGCCTGAGCCCGTGGGTTTGAGACCAGCCCGGGCAACTTGTCCAGCCCTCGTCTCTACAGTAAATTTAAGAAATTAGCTGGGAGTGGTAGCATGTGCCTGTAGTTCTGGCTACTTGGAAGGCTGAGGCAGAAGGATCACCGGAGCCCAGCAGGTTGATGCTGGGGTGACCGTGAGCATGCCACTGCACTCCAGCCCGGGTGATGGACTGAGACTCCAACTCAAAATGTATATATATTATTGACAGTTATATTGCAGTTACTAGGTAGGAGGCACTTTATAAACACTTTACTTATATTAATAATTTAAGCTGCACAAGAACAACCTTAAGAGGCAGGTGACTATTATTAAGGCCCACAACCTCTTCTCCACAATTCCAAAATACAAAAGGCTATGGTGACCAGGTGTGGCGGCTCACGTCTGTAATCCCAGCACTTTGGGAGGCTGAGGCAAGAGGATTGCCTGAGCCCAGGGGTTCAAGACAAAGAGTGGACAACTTGGTGAGCCTTGTCTCTATAATAAATCAAAAAATTAGCCAGATACGGTGGTGCACACCTATGATTCCAGCTACTTGAAAGTCTGAGCCCAGCTGCTTAAGGCTGTGATGTCTGTGAACATGCCACTGCACTCCAGCCTGGGCGGCAGAATGACACTTTGGCTCAAAAAAAGAAAAAAGAAAAAAAAAAGCTGTGGAAATTCAGTTGTTTGCTTCACAACAGATTCATTGGTTGAAAAAACATGTTCTAAATTTACCTGAGGCTATATATAGTCTCTGTTTAACTCACTTGGTGTAACTATTCATAGTTTTTACTGGAAAATATTAATATATTTGATTAGAGATGCCCTGGTGGTAAATATATTACATAATATAGGGTGTGTATATACATATATAGAGAAGATATACACAGATAGATATAGATGTAGATACGTATGTATATATACATATTTTTTGTACCTGTGTACAGATATGTGCGTGTAGCTTCTAAATAAAATCGGCATTTCAAAACACTCTGGCACCAACAGTTTCAGCTAAAGGACTGTATTCTCATGCCAATTTTACATAGAGAAAACAGTCAACATTACGTATTAAGTGGAGACAAAACTGGGATTTGACCTAAGGCAGGCTGCTTCTGACTCCTGACAGTTGTTAAGTCTTTTAAAGCTCCTTTTAAACCGGGCGTAGTGACTCATGCCTGTAATCCCAGCAATTTGGAAAGCAGTGGCGAGAGGATTGTCTGAGCCAATGGGTTCGAGACCAGCTTGGGCATTTTGGCAAGACTTCTACAATAGATTTTTAAAAATTAGCTGGGCGTGGTGGTGCACGCCTTTGGTTCCAGGTATTTGGAAGGCTGAGGCGGAAGAATCGCTTGAGCCCAACAGATTGAGGCTGTGGTGGTCATGAGCGTGCCACTGAACTCCAGCCTAGGCGACAAAGTGAGACTCCAACTAAAATAAATTTTAAAAATTCAAAAACTCCTTTTAGACATTATCTCATCAGATCCATATATCTACCCTATGAAGTAGTACTGTTAGCCCACTTTACAGATGAGGACACCAAGGCTTAGAAGAATTTGGAAATGTGCCTAGATGTCTAGCTAGTAAGTGGAGGAACAGAGCGCATACCCAGGACCATCCTTCTCCAGCATCCTGACTGGCAGTCCCCATGCCAACCTGTCTGTCGCTGCAGCCCATCATTTCCCCTCAAAGCCCCCACCTCACCACCCTCTCCCTCCCCCACCTACCTCAATTCACAATGTGTTCAGAGTAGATGGTGCCCCCTAGGAGTTATGCAACCCAGAGATCTAGCTTGGTTTCATCTCCAGGGTGGAAGTCTCACTCCTTCGAGGGCCCAACAGGTGACTCAAGTCTCCCTGCCCTGGTGTTACGTAGCAACCGCCCCACCCAGCCCCATTCCTGCCCAGCCACCAGCATCACCCTGCCTGTCCCCTGCTTCTGCGTCACTCAGACTTGTCACTGTGGGAAGATACTCTGTGTCCCCAATGAGACCCTCCCCTTAGCATGCCCAGCCTCCACCAGGCCTGCCTCCCCTCATCTCCTGCCTCTCCTTTCCCCTGCTCAGGTCCCATCTCCCCCTCCCCAGAAAAAACTCTAGCACAGAGCAGTAAGAAAGTGAAGAAGGGTAGTTAACTGGGGGAATTCAGCTGCAGGGAGGATGGGCTCCAGGATCCGGGTGTCCTGAGCTCTGCCTTCCACTTCCACTCTAGGGAAGCCAACAGAAGCTCAGGTGGCGAAGCCAGGGGGAAATAGAAGACAAGCCTACAAGCCGGGCTCGGTGGCTCAGCCTGTAATCCCACGCCTTTGGGAGGCTGAGGTGAGTGGATTGCCTGAGGCTGCGGGTTCGAGACC
>NW_007249213.1:51376-55977 GCF_000164805.1 Carlito syrichta
GACAAGCCTTTAGTCCCCACATAGCAGCCACATGTCAGGAAGCTGACCCCTGCCCGGAAGACAACCGGCTCTGGCAGAGGTGGGTGCAAGGAGCTCAGACACTCAGGTGCTGGTTCTCTCCCATGGGAGCAACCAAGCAGCTGGGAAAACAACTGGGCAGCCTTGACCTTGGAGAAACACCAGCAGTCTGTATGAATAACTGGATCTCCTATCGGAGTTGGATGGATCCTTACTGGATTAAGAGGGACCTTTTGGAGTAGCAATAAATCCTGTCAGAAAAATAAGGTGTCCAGTTGGAGTAATAGGGTGTCCTTTGGAGCAATAGAACATTCCACAGTCTAAAAAATGATCAGTTAGAAAACCAAGGTATCATGACAATATACGAGACCAAGGCACTGTGGAGATCTAGGGAACCAAGAGGGCCTCTTAATGGAATAACAAGGTGCCAGCTGGAATCATGGAGCATTCTACTAGAGTAACATGGCATCCTATTGTAGTGACAGGATTCTATTGAAGTGGCAGGAATTCTTTTTGGAGTATTAGGACTTGCTATGTGGCATACTAAATAGAGTATCCTGTGGGAGGACTGAAGCTGGTACCTAGTGTAACAAGAGGTCTTTTTTTTTTCCAGTCAGAGTCTCACTCTGTCACCCAGGCTGGAGTGCAGTGGCACGTTCACTGCCACCACAGCCTCAACCTGCTGGGCTCAGGTGATCCTTCTGCCTCAGCCTTCCAAGTAGCTGGAACCACAGGTGTGTGCCACTGCCCGGTTATTTTTTGTGATTTATTGTAAAGTCGAGATCTCGCCAAGTTGCCCAGGCTGGTCTCCAAACTGTGGGCTCAGGCAATCCTCTCGCCTCCACCTCCCAAAGTACTGGGATTACAGGCATGAGCCATCACGCCTGGCCAGCAAGGGGCCTTTTTAGAGTAAGTGAGCATCCTATAGGAGTCATCCTGGAGAAGTAACGGGGAGCACGGGAGCATGCTCTGGAATTGCTGTCTGCTACCAGTTCTGGGATGCTGAGGTTAGCCCCTGTGCCTCAGGCAGCCCTATTCCTTCAGTGTGCAGTCCTGAGCTGGACCCAGCACAGCAGTGGCAACAGGGTAACGTGTGAGAGTGGCAGGAGTCCCTGGTGGGGCTGGCACCCAGCTGGCCAGGGCAGCCAGGCTGGAGTGAGGGGCCTACCGGCATGGGGTGTGAGGGGTGGTGAGGACTTACCAGTAGCCTCCCGGAGGGCCAGGGTCTCATAGCCACCCATCCATTGATAGGCAGGGAAGTGGTAGATGCGGCCACTGGGCGCGCAGATCTGCACATAGTTGCAGTACCAGGGGTTCTTGGGGAAGAAGGAGTAGCGTTCTTTGTGCAGGCGGATGATGATGAGCTCCCCCAGGTCCTGCTGGCACTGCACGGTGTACTCATCCAACTGGGCAGGACACAGGACTGGTTAAGCGGGCAGGGCTCCACCTTGGCTCCCAGGCTTCCTGCTGATCTGGCCCCTCACCCAGGCCCTGCTTGCACTGGGTGATGCTCACCTCCCTGGGCTGGGGTGGGCAGAAAGGTGGGACATCGCCCTGATCGTTGAGCTTCCCTCTGACCCCTCCAACGTTGCTGTTCCCCCGGGCCCATCCACCCGGGGTTGGGCAGGACCCCAGCCCCTCCCTCTCTCCATCTCCAGCTCCTGAGGGTCGGTCTTCTCCCACTCCCCTCCCCAGTCATCTGATGTCACTCTGTCCATGTAGCCATTTCTGAGACCAGGAACCCTGCAGACCTCCGGGACCTGGGGTCCAAAGGAGTCCAAGTGGGGCCCAGGGCCTCCCAAGCCCCCTATAGCCTTAGAGCAGGGAGAAATGATCCAGCCAGTCCCTTCTTCTCCCATATTTCAGTAAGATGTGGAGATTCAGAAATGGCTACATGGATAGAGTGACATCGTAATGTCACGTAGCAATGGATGGCTGGGCCTTGACTCAAAATCAGGTCTGAGGGCTGAGACCCCAAAGAATGCCTTCCACTGGACAGGCTGGTCTGATGTCATTTTAAGCCACAGAGAATTCAGTACAAACTTAAACCAGTTATGATGCAACTTAGGAAAAGTAGGAACGGGAGAGAGAGGGATGAGGGAGAGGGGGAGAGAGGCAGTGGAGAAGGGAGGAGAAAGATGGGAATGAGAGAAGAGGGATCTGGGCTGAGTGATGAGAGAGGAAAGAGGGCTGAGGAAGAGGGAGAGAGAAGAGGATAGAAAAGGGAGGGAGAAAGGTGAGGGATGACTGCAAAAGGGTGAGCAATCAGGGCACAGGATGAAAAAGTCTCAGAGACTGGGACCGGGGAGAAGACTGGGAGCTAGGTCTGGGATGAGGCGTCCAGAGCCACCCTGGGAGCCCACCACTTTCATAGCTGTCCCTTTGCTCTCCAGCCTCTTCTGGCCAAGCTCACCTCACATGTCACTTCAGCCCCCTGCACACCTCCACTCCTCCAGGTGCCTCCCCACACACACACACTTACGGCCCCAGTTGCAAAGTCTCTCCCAAAGTGGTTCAGCAGCTGCTTGTGGCTCTCTCCTTGGGTCCCCACAATGGTCAGTGAGATGGAGTCCAGCGTTCCCGACAAGAGGTCAGTGCCCGTGGCCACCTTGACTTTGTAGGTGGCCATGGCTGCTCTTCAGGAGGCAAGAGGGGCACTCAATCCTGGACACGGAGGGGAGGCCACACGGGGGCCCAAGACAGGCAAGGGAAGCCAGGCACAGGGAGTAGTGGACAGGACCAGCCTCCGAGGTGGAGTGGTGAGGCAGGACGACTGGGCCTGCCGGCCGCCCAGAGCCTAAAGAAGCTGCTGCCCTTGGTGGCAGGATGAACTGGGCAGGCTGGGGCGGGGCTGAGCTGGCGGCAAGTGAGCAGGCGTCTGGGCTCCAAGCCCTCTGGGAGCTGGCGGGGAGGAACAGCAGGCAGGGCGCTGGGCCTGCCTCTGAGAGGGCGGATGGAAGATGCCGTGGATGAAGGAGCCTTCAGGGTGGGGGAGCCAGTCCAGCCTGAGCCAGGGCCCCAGGGAAATGAGAGGAGGGGTTTGGGCAGGGCTCCCAGATCTTTATCAGCCTAATAAGCTCCTTCCTCCTGCTAGTCCCCATTGGCTGCAGCGCCAGGGCAGCTAAGCAGGGCCATGGGCAGCGGGTGACCTGCATTGGCTCTGGGGCCCCCAGTGGGCGAGGGGTAGGGGAAGGGAGCGGTGCTAACTTGCTGCCCAGCTGGCTGCTGCCTGTCCATTCCTCTCTGGGAAATGGGGCTGGTAGTGGCTGCAGTGAGAAGGCTGGTCTGTCCTTCTGTCCTAGGGACCAGAGTGGAGGTCTTGTGGGTGTGGAAGCTGGGGTGGTGGGTGTGGAAGCCGGGGCTCAGGAACCACATAGGGGCAGAGAGGCCCTAGAGATGCCACAAGGAGGAGAGGTGACCAGGGAGAGAAGGGATGTCTGCTGCCTGTAGGGCCAGAATCTGCTGAGGCAGGATTGGAGTTGAGTACGAAATTAGAGCCAACTGGAGGGAAATCTGGAGCACAGGAATTCAGCTAAATAATGGATACACAATATGTGGTGTAATCATAAAATATAAATTTACCCAGACCCAAGAAAAAGCAAAGCATGAACTACAACATGGATGAATTCATCAGTAAGGGTACCAAACCAGGCAAAGTGGAGACCAAAGGGAGGCCCAAACTTTACCTGTATTATGCCCACTTGTATACCTAATCCTGAATTGTATCACACATTTTTAAATTAGATATAAAAAAGTAAAAAGTAAAACATAATAAAAACTTAAATAATCCAGAAAAAATAAATGACAACGAAGGATGTAGACTATTACATCAATTTGGTTGATAAAGCAGTGGTAAGATTTGATAGGATTGACTCCAATTTTGAAATAAATTTTACTGTGAATAAAGTGTTATCAAACAGCATTACATACCAATGAGAAATTTTTTTATGAAAGAAAGATTCCATCAATGCAGCAAACTTTGTTTTCCTATTGTAAGAAACTGTCACAGCCACTCCAACCTTCAGAACCACCACCCTGGTCAGTCAGCAACCATCAACATCAAGACAAGATCCTCCACCAGCAAAAAGATTACAGCTTGCAGATCATCATTAGCATTTTTAGCAATAACGTGCTTTTGAATTTTTTAAAAAATGAGTGAATCGCACCAAGATTATATTGAGTGAAAGAAACTAGACATTAAAGAAGATGTGCCCTATTGTTTCATTAATATGAAGTTCCAGAATGAGCAAAACTGAGCAATTGTTTTACAGGTCAAACAGTGAGAGCTCCCTGGAATGGTGAGCTATGTGGGTGTCTGGAAGTGTTCTATATTTTGACCTGGGGGATTAGAGGGCACCTTATACATTTTGCTATATCTGTGTTATCCCTTAATTTTATAAAGTACACACCCTCACCCCCAAAAAAATAAAGCTGGGAAGAGGGCTGTAGTCAGAATTGGTTTTTTTCCGGGACCAGGTCATTCGCCCCTTCCTTCCTTCCTCCCTCCCGCCCTTCCTTCTTCTTTCTTCCATTCCTCCCTCTCTTCCTCCCTCCCTTTCCCTTCCCCCTCCCCATCTCCCTCC
>NW_007249213.1:56105-88726 GCF_000164805.1 Carlito syrichta
CTCCCTCTCTCCCTTCCTCCTTATTTCCTTCCTTCTTCCATTCTCCCTTGCTTCCTCCTTCCCTTCCCCTCCTCCATCTCCCCCCTCCCTCCCTCCCCTCTTTCCTTCCCTCTCTTTCTTCCCCTCCTCCCTTCCTCCCTTCCTTCCTTCCTTATATGTATATCGAGAATGATGCTGTATTCTAGACACTGCAGATACAAAGATGAAATAACGCATACGTGGAACTTACTTAATAGCTGGGAAAGAAGAACAAGATACAGTAAACAATAGTTTGCTCACTATAATTTTGGATAAGTGCTCTGAGCAAATAAACCTGGAGTGCTAGGGAGATTGGGACTGGAGGCTAGTTTCTGATAGAATCACAGAAGCCAGAGTGATAAGGGCTGGGATGAAGTCAGGCCCTGGGATAGGGAGGTGTTAGGACTAAGGTTAGGGTCAGCGGTGAGTGAGTGACAGAGTTATACTCTCAGCAGATAGCATTTGGGACCCAGGGAGAGTGAGGTGAGAGTCACGTTCCTATCCCCTTTTCCTGGACCTGCCCTCCCAGGGACACCTCCTGCCAACCAGGAAGCACCAGCCCTGGTTTCCTCCCTGGTGGCACCCTTCTATCACCATCGAATCGAGGGAAGGTCACACAATGGCCAGGCCAAGTTAGAGCCAAAGGGGACTGGGATTCTGAGATGAAGAGAAGGTTCCAATAGTTCCAGGCTGGATGAGGACTGGGGTTGAGCCTGCACCTCAGGTTTAGTTTAGGGATGGGCCTGTGGCTGGAGTTAGGGATTGAAATGATCTTTTCAAGACCCAAATCTACTGGCATCACCCCCTCCCCCACCAAACCTGCTCAAGCCTGGCAGGGGCCCTTCCTTGCCATGGACTACTTGGTTCACCTCAGTCCTCACCACATGCCCCCTTGCTGTCTTCTGTCTGGGACGACATGCCTTTCATTCATCCATCTGCAGACACTAACTGAGCTCCTACTGTGTGTCCGGCATCATGTCAGGCCCTGAGAATACAGCAGAACCAGAGCAAACCCATGTAGCCATAGAGCTTTCATTCTAGGGAGGGAAGCAGGCAATATTACCTAATAACCAAACACTTTATATAGCACGTGAAATAGGTGGCAAGTGCTGAAGAGAAATAATAAAGCAGGGAAGGGGATAATAAAGCATAGGGGAGAAAATTTTAGATACAGAGTGGCGGGGGAAGAGCACCTTGGAAAGAGGATTTTTCAATAAAGACCTGAAGGAAGTGAGGTCAGTTTTTTCCCACCCCAGGACCTTTGTACATGCTGTTCCCTGTCTACCTCTTAAAACCGATTAATTCTTCCTCTTCCTTCTGATCTTAGCTCAATAATTGCTTTATTCAAGGAAGGCCAAATTTAACTATAAATGACTCTTACAGCATTATTGCCAACATCTTTGATATCCAATTTCCCTAATTTGGGATGGTTTTCTCCATATCTCCTAGCATAGTACCTGGTACTTGGGAGATCCTCAAAACATGACTGGATACGTTAGTAATAAAAACAAGGTCAGGGTTGGGGATTGAATCAATAATGGATTTGGAATTAGGCTGAAGATTCAGAGAGAAGAGCTGGGCTGGGCTAAGCGTGAGGGGAGGGGTAAAGAGTGATGAAAGGAAGGGGGAGAGGCTGAGGGGATGGAGGGAGGAGAGGGGAGAAAGTTGAGTTTGCACCCTTTGGGTGCAGGGCTGGCAGTCCTGAGCTAAAGACAGGAGCTGTCAGGCTAAATCTCCTTCTTGGGCTCTGCTCAACAGCCCAGGTGACTCCTGGAGGATGCTGGGAGCCTGAAGATGCAAATTTGCTTTTTTTTTTTTTGGTCTGGATCTCATGACTTACCACAGCATTGACCTCTGAGCTCTGGCAATACTTTCACCTCAGTTGCCTGAGTTGCTGGGACTACAGGCACACTCCACCATGCCTGGCTATTTTTTTGATTTTTTTTTTTTTTTTTTTTGAGTAGGAGTCTCACTCTGTCACCCAGACTGGAGTGCAGTGGCTGCTCCCGGCCACCGCAGCCTCGACCTGCTTGGCTCCAGCGATCCTTTCGCCTCAGCCTTCCGAGTAGCCGGAATTACAGGCATGCGCTACCACACCCGGCTGATTTTTTGATTTATTGTGGAGATAAGGTCTCGCCAAGTTGCCCAGGTGGGTCTCGAACTAGGCAATCCACTCACCTCAGCTTCCCAAAGGTGCGGGATTACAGGCTGAGCCACCGAGCCCGGCTTTTTTTGATTTTTTGAAGAGAAAAGGTCTTCCTATTTTGCCCAGGTTGGTCTTGAACTCCTGGCCTCAAGCAATCCTTCCGTCTCAGCCTCCCAAAGTGCTGGAATTATAGGTGTAAGCCACCATACCTGGCCTCAAATTTTCATCTTAAGGTGCAGATAATATGCAAACTTTCCCAGCCTTCAGCTTTCTAGCCACTCTCCTTCGCCTTGTGCCCCCAGGGGGCTGCTAAGGCTTGGTGAGGAGCAGGGTGGTGAAGTGGATAAACTGCCCTGCTAGGCCCCTCAGGGATGCAGGGCCCTGGGTCATTGGGGGTCAGAGGCCCAAGCTTAACCTTTGTAATCTAGTAGTAAGACCACTCTTCCTGAAAGTGAGGAAGAGGAGGAGGAAGAAGAGGCAAAGACAGATAGGTGGCCTGGAAGATGGGGTGGAAGAGGGCTTTGGGTGGAAGTAGAGAAGGGGTTGAGGTATAAAAGAGAATGGGTGTGACTACAAGCAATGAGATCCACCTCTGTCCCTCAAAGGCTGCCTCCTCAAGCCATCATCCACTATCAATGTCTCTCCCCCAATCCCCCTTCCAAAAAAGCAGGAGTGGTGGCCCTGGGTTTGCTTGGGGCTCAAGTCTGGAGTGGGAATTAGGTTCCCGAGGGACATAGAGATGGAGGTGGGGATGGTGGGGATGAGAACGTGGCTGGGGCCCGGGGCATGGATGGGATTAGGCATGAGGATGTAGATGGGGCACTCCCCAGCTGTGACCAAAACGGGGATGCATGACTCTTGGTAGGTGCTCATTGGGCTGAAGAACTGGTTCTCCTGGACCAGGGGTGGGACCCAGAGAGCAGGAGAGGCTCCTGCGAAGGATGCAAGCTCGTTGGGGTGGCTCACTAGGGGCCACCCACACAGGAAGCCAAGTCCTCACTGTTGGGGCATCCCCCCTGGCCGCACCCCAAGCCCTGCAAAGCAAGGAGCGACTCCTAGGGCCCTGCCCCCCTGAGACACAGAGAAAAAACCTAATCAGGTCACTGCTTAAAATTTACCAGAGCTAAGCCAGGTTCGGTGGCTCAGCCTGTAATCCCGCACCTTTGGGAGGCTGAGGTGAGTGGATTGCCTGAGCCTGTGGGTTCGAGACCCGCCTGGGCAGCGAGACCTCATCTCTACAATAAATCAAAAAATCAGCCGGGCGTGGTAGCACATGCCTGTAATTCCGGCTACTCGGAAGGCTGAGGAGGAAGGATCACTGGAGCCCAGCAGGTCAAGGCTGCAGTGGCTGGGAACGGTCACTGCACTCCAGTCTGGGCGGCAGAGTGAGACTCCAACTCAAAAAAAAAAAAAAAATTTACCAGAGCTTAAAGTGATGCTGTCCTTAGAATCAAATCCAAGAACTTACCCTGGACTATAAGACCCCTTCTTCCAGCCATTCTGGCCTTCTCTCTGCTCCCTGGACATGTGTCCTTCAGGGCCCTTGCACTTGCCCTGTCCTTGGTTTGCAACACTTTTTCCCCAAGCTGTTTCAAGAGTGTTTTGTTCTTGTCACCGTCCTCAGATATACCCCCGGACCATTGTACTTAATGTTTCCCCACCCTCCACCTCCCCCGCCCCATCATGCCAGCCCACCATCTGGTTGTATCTCTGACTGCCCTTGCCACCATCTGAAAGGATGTTTATATGTGTATTGATGTACTTGTAGTCCATCTTTCCATTGCCTGTAAGTCACGGAAGCAGAAGTCATGCCTGGGGAGTTCACATCTGCTTCCCTGAAGCCCAGAACACTGTCTCAGGAGACAAGAGCTATGAGGCAACCTGATCCTAGAACCTCAGCGCTGGAAGGGACTTTCTGGGTCTACTCATCTCACCCATTTATATAAAAGATTTGGGCCACTGAAGTGGAAGAACTTGCCCAAGGCCTGCTGAGGAAAGAGGGCTAGGGTGCTTCTCACTGTACCAGTTGGCTCTCTAGATTGACCAAAAACCTTGGCGGGGGCGGGGTAGAGTGCAAGCTGGAGAAAGCCCCCTATCTCACAGGGTTGATCCAGCAGCTTGATGTGATCTCCCTCCCCATGTTATACCCCTAGGGGTGCTCAGAGTCAGGGCAAAAGTCTCATGTGTGTGGTTACTGTAAAAGTACATTAATGGGAGATACATTCAATATTATAGTAAACTAGAACTTTTCCATTTATTTCTGACCTTGGTATAGTATCATAAATTGTTCAGCACACTGTTTAAATTTAATCATCACTTAAAAGTTTATTTTACCATTCTATATGTATAAGTTTAGAAATTTCCATTTTTTGTTATATATATTTTAACTGTTTATATATCAAATGATAATAAAATCATTATTATTAGTTGCCCTTAAAAAAAAAAGAAGAAGAAGTTCCATGTGTGGCTAGGTGTGTCTGCCCAGTAAACCTTCCTCCAAGCTGGCTTTCTGGGAAACCGGATCCCAGTGATCCACCCTGTTCCCTCCCTCTCCGGCTTGGGGGCATTTTTAAGGATGAGCATGCCTTCTAATACTACCTTTGTGGAGGCCTGGAAGAGTTTGTTCTCTTGGGGAACAGGGTGGTTGAGCATGGCCTGACCCTTTCTCTCTGCTGGTTCCAAGTCAAGGCCAAGGTTAAAAGGACCCGCACTTCCCACCACAAGGGGGAGCCTCTGGGCGTTTCTTAGACCTTTGCTTTTGCTCTAAGGGGAACAAAACTTTTGGCTAAGTTCTTAGGTTGAGATCTGCATGTGAGATATTCCCAACACACCTCTTTGTACACAATGGCATTAGAAGCCTCTTCTTCCAGGATCACAGATGCAGAAAGTGACAATCCAACAGCCAAAGACAACCTCCTCTACCACACACACACACACACACACACACACACACACACACACACACACACGAGCAAAGGGAGAAGAGACTTGGTTGAGCAGGGAGAAGATTCTTGGGTTGGAAGAAAATGAGGAAAGGCCAGGTGTGGTGGCTTATGCCTATCACCCCAGCACTTTGGGAGGGCGAGGTGAGAGGATTGCCTGTGCCCATGGGTTAGAGACCAGCCTGGGTAACTTAGTGAGACCTCATTTCTACAATAAACAACCAAAAACTTTAGCCAGGTATGGTGGCACATGCCTGTAGTTTCAGCTACTTGGAAGGCTGAGGCAGAAGGATCACCTGAGTCCAGCAGGATCACCAGGCAGAAGGATCACCTGAGTCCTGCGATGGCCGAGCTTGGGTGACACTCCAATTCAAAAAAAAAAGAAGGGAAGAGAATGAGGGAAAGGGCTGGGCAGTGTTTTTTCCTGGATCTGTGGGACAGTGGCTGCTCCAAAATTTCAACATAGCAGGGGCTTTGGGATGGCAATTTAGCTAGGGAGGAAATGTGGTTAGGTGTGGAACTGTTTGTGGAACTGTGGATGCACTGCAAACATCTTTTGTTTTCTTAGACGCTAGCAGCCCAGTCCAAGTGGGGAAGCTGCCCGATCCCCACTGACTGGAAGAATGAACAGTGATGGTCTACACTGAGACATTCTGCAACCTGCAGCCAGCACGGCCCTCAGCTTGTGAGGCTCTAGATGGGTCACTGGTTAGCCTGACACTAAAGCCATCTGATTCCCTGGCCACATCACAGGGACAGAGGAAAATTTAACCCTGCCATTGTCCAAAGATAGTGTAACTCTGGACAGAGAGGGGCTATGACCAGGGTTGGGCCAGGCACAGAATTTGCCTCAGGTGGCAGAGGAGTTGAGGTGGGCTGGAACTGAGGTCTAGGGAAGCAGGGACTCAGGAAGGTGTTGGGTGGCTGTCAAGTGAGAAGACAGGGAGGACCAACGTGAGAGTTGCAAAAGTCTTTGTTCTGAAGATTGTGGAGCTGGGAGGGAGAAAATCATACTCCCCAGATTACCATCCAGCTGGTCAAGATAGGCTAGATTATGCCACAAGAAACCCCTGTCAATGGCTTTACCCGACAAAAGTTTATTTCTCGCTCAGGTCCCTGTTCAACTCAGTCAGCAGGGCCCTCTGCTCTAGTCTCTCAGATACACAAGAAAGTGCCATCTCAGAATAGAGAGGCAGAAAGAAGAGAACTCTGGGGTCTCCACACCAGCTTGGAGATGACCTGCATCACGTGTACTCAGAATTCAGCCAAAGCTCATCTTGTGACTCCACCCATCCACAAGGGACCAGAGGTTGAGTCTTCTACATGTCCAGGAGAACTGGATTTCAGTGGCAGCACTAACAACTACCACGCCCAGAAGCTAGACTCTGAGACTTTGCAAAATACCTACTTTTTCCCCTTTCAGTCCCTTGAGTCGAGATATTCCTTCACTTCCCGAGGACGTATTCTGGGAGGTGAAGGCAGAAATACAGGGCTTGGCTGGAAGGTAGGTTGAGCAAGGAGGCTTCCTGTCTCCGGAATATTGGATCCATGGATTCACTGCTGCTCCCACCTTCTGCAATCCCCTGGAACCCCCATCCCCTCCCACCCCATACACATACACACATCAAAACAGAAAAGTGGAGTAAGAGCCAAATATATTGATTTTTATTGAACTCACTGGACTCAAAGACAAAAAGAACAAATGGGATGTCAGTGGGGTAGAACAACAGCTGAAGGGAGGTCCCCACACACACACCCAAGCCGAGGAGGCTGTCCCTGAGAACTGCAGTAAGAGATCCCAGTAAGCTGGGTTCTAATTCTTCCTCTCCCCTAAAGATGCCCCTTAAAAGAAGCATAGGGGTTCACCAACCTGGGCACATAGCCCTTCTGTGCCCAGTTTCCAGGCTCTTTCTGACAAGGAAGCTAAGTTGGTTGGTCCAAGGCTTGGAGGAAAAGGGAAGCAAAATGACACAGTAGGGGAGTCTGGAGATAAGGGAAGACTAAGCGGGGGAGCTCAGAAATCCAAGCTGGGCATCCCAATGGGCAGAGGGAGATTCCTACAAGAGTCTGGAAGAGAAGGCTGCCCAAAGTAGAGCAAGGGATGAAGGGGTTTCTTTCTTTTGGAGAGGCTATTGTGCATTTGACTTAAGTCAGCGGCTTCTCACCCTGGACGCTGCTATACTGGTATCTCACGGGTTAGGCCCTAGTCCATGTGATGCCAGAACCATCTTGCCTGGAAAATGTCCCCAAATGCAGAAGGAAATGTTCAGGCTGACTGAAAACAGGGAGGATGGAAGGGTTTGGAGGACCCTGAGAAGCTGGTCCTCCTCATGCTCGGACCTTTCTTTCTTCTGGGGTAGTATGAGGAGGCTAGATGGAGACGCTGTTCTCGATGAGAGGAGGGTCCAGGTAGGTGTAGGGTAGTGCCAGGCTCTGGTTCCGCTCCTGGATATCCCTTGAGATGTGGGCTAGGCGGCTCTGGAAGGTAGCAATGCTCCGCCGGGGGGCTTCCTCAGTGAAGTGCTCATCCGGGTAGGTACCCAGTGGCCTCTAGGAGAAAATCCGGTGAGAGGCCAGGACGATATTCAGGATGGGATGGAGAATAATAAGGGGCCACTTGAGCTCACAAATATAGTTAAAGTGGCTTCCAAAAGCACAACCCACCTACAGCCATTGCAAGCACGAGCTCTTCAAACCGCATTCCCAAACCACCACTCCACGCAGCCTAACACAGAACAGCCTCCCAACAGTTGAAGCCCACACAGTGCAGGGGACAGAATGTGACTTGGGAGCCAGCCAACCTACATTCAGTGCTCCCTCTGCTGGTAACCCTCTGCCTGTTACTATGACTCTTTGAGACAGTCCACATTTGAAAGTGGGTGGGTTGAACTAGAAAACCTTTAAAGGTCCCTTCCATAGAGGAAAAATAAAAAATAAAATAAAGGTCCCTTCCAGCAACTAGCCCACTGCTCTATGAACTAAAAGAACACAACCACATTTCTCACACAACTGAGGTCAACATACCTTGGGTATATTTGCTGGAGGGCCAAGAATACACCTGTTACTCCACAATTTAACAAACATACCCAAGAATACACCTGTTACCTCACAATTTAAAAAAATTCAGCACCTGAAGACAAGTAGCATCCTGGTTCTGAGGCATCTTCACAACCAGCTGGCATAATGGAATTTTTGCCAACACAGTCACCATCACCATATACTGTCACACTTTACTGCATGGCCAACCACAATCAAGAAATATCACCATGAACCTCGTCAATACCATCCTGTGTACAGGACTGTCCTTTCCTCCATGATCACTTCACAAAACCAGTTCACCATGATGGAGCAGGGACCCAGCCACCTAACTAGCACATACTTCCCATCAAATACCTTCACACAATATTGCTGATAGTCTTAAAATTATTTTTCTTGTTTTATTGCATTGGCAAAGCCCTCCAGATCAGTGTTAAAAAGCAGCAGTAATAGTGGGCATTATAAATACATGGTATATATACACAATGGAATATTATGCAGCTATAAAGAAGGAAAAAATTATGGACTTTGCAGCAACTTGGATGGATTTAGAGTCCATCATACTCAGTGATCTATCACAGAAGCAAAGAACTGAGTACCACATAATGATCATAATACTACATGAAAGGGATTGGCAGTAATGGATCACTGCCAGGGGAGGAAGAGGGAGAGCACATAACACTAATAAGGGTACATGACACCAAATGAGGTGAAGTGAGGACCAATGGGAGGTCCAACTTATGTACCTAACCCTGAACTGTACCCCACATATTTAAAATAAAAATTAAAAAAAAACAGTGGGCATTATTTTCTTGTCTCTGACTTTAATGAGTAGACCTCTATTGTTTTGCCATAAATACAGTGTTTTCTGAAATATACTTTTTATCAAAACTCCTTAAGGGAGTTTCACTTTACACTGAGTTTTGACTAGTAATAGCTGCTCACACTTATCAAGTGCTTTTTCAGCATATATTGAGATAATGATATGGTATGCTTCTTTACTGATGTAATGAACTATATCACTAGATTTCATAAGTTGAACCAAACTTCCATTCCTTTCATTCTTAGAATAAACTAGACTTCGTCATGGCATATTATTGTTTTACTATTCACTATTGGCTTTCACTAACTGACATATTTTTAAGATTGTTGTAGCTAAATGGAATGAGTTTATAATTTAATTTTCTTAATAGCAGCTAACATGTAAGCATTTTGCATGAACCATCACAATCATACAACAATCTTTAAGACAGATACTCTTAACATTCCCACTTTACTGATGAGGAAACTGAGGCTTAAAGAAGATAAATTATGACTGGGTGTGGTGGTTCATGCCTGTAATTTTAGTACTTTGGGAGACTGAGGTGAGAGAAGAGAGAGAGCCCAGGGATTCTAGACCAGCCTGGGCACCTTGGTGCGAAATTGTCTCTACAACAAATCAAAAGATTAACTGGATGTGGTGGAGCACGCCTGTAGTTCCAGCTACTTGGAAGGCTGAGGTGGAAGGACTGCCTGAGCCCACCCCACCAGGTTGAGGCTGCCTTGATTGCATCATTGCACTCCAGCCTGGGCAACAGAGCAAGACTCCAACTCAAAAAAAAAAAAAAAGAAGCCAAATTACATATCCAAGGTCACACAGGTGGTAAGTGTGGATTAGAACCCTCTACATGAGACCCACTTTCCCTTTTTATTTTCTTCTTTGATTTATTGTAGAGATGAGGTCTCACCAAGTTGCCCAGGCTGGTCTCAAACCTGTGGGTACAGGCAATCCTCTCACCTTGGCCTCCCAAAGTGCTGGGATATTAGTTGTGAGCCACCCTGCTAGGCCCACTTCCCTTCTCTCTCTTTTTTTTTTTTTGAGTTGGAGTCTCACTCTGTTGACCAGACTGGAGTGCAGTGGCACACTCCAGCCACCGCAGCCTTGACCTGCTGGGCTCCAGCGATGCTTCTGCCTCAGCCTTCCAAATAGCCAGAACTACAGGTGTGCGCTACCATGCCCAGCTAATTTTTTTTTTATTTATTGTAGAGATGAGGGCTCACCAAGTTGCCCTGGCGGGTCTCAAAAATGGACTCAGGCAATCCACTCACCTCGGCCTCCCAAAGCGCTAGGATTACAGGCTGAGCCACCAAGCCCAGCCCCTACTTCCCTTCTTGAAAACACTACTGGGTAGTTGGGCAAGGTGGCTCGTGCCTATAATCCCAGCACTTTGGGAGGACAAGGTTGAGAGGATTGCCTGAGCCCACGGGTTTGAGACCAGCCTGGGTAACTTGGCAAAACCTCATCTCTACAATAAATCCAGAAAAATGAGTCAAGCATGGTGGCACATGCCTGTAGTTCCAGCTACTAGGAAGGCTGAGGCAGAAGGATCCCCTGAGCCCAGCAGGTAGAGGCTGCATTGGCCATGCCCAGCAGGTAGAGGCTGTGGTGGCCATGAGTGTACCACTGCCCTCCAGCCTGGGTGATGGAGTGAGACTCTGACCTACTGAGTGCTGCTATCAGGGTTCTGTAATCAAGTAAACTGATCCAGAAAATCATTCATAGAACTATAAGCATTATTTTCTTATAATTTAGAAAGCATTCTCTATATTTGTGACTGTATGCCATTCCCACTCCTTTTTTTTTTTGAGTTGGAGTCTTACTCAGTCGCCCAGACTGGAGTGCAGTAGCCGCTCCCAGCCACCGCAGCCTCGACCTGCTGGGCTCCAGCGATCCTTCCGCCTCAGCCTTCCAAGTAGCTGGAACTACAGGCGTGCACTACCACGCCTGGCTCATTTTGATTTACTGTAGAGATGAGGTCTCACCAAGTTGCCCAGGCGGGTCTCGAACCCGCGGGCTCAGGCAATCCACTCACCTCAGCCTCCCAAAGGTGTGGGATTACAGGCTGAGCCACCAAGCCTGGCTGCCATTCCCACTCCTAATGTTGTATATTTATATTCCCTCTCATTTCTTTTTTCTTCTCTTTCTTTTTTTTTTTTATTTTATTTTGGAGATGGGACTTGCTATATTGCCCAGACTGGAGTTCTATGGCCATTTACAGGTAAAATCACAGCTTACAGCAACCTTTAACTTCTGGCCTCCAGGGATCCAGCTGCCTCAGTCTCCCAAGTAGCTGGGACTATAGGCTCATATCACCTATAGTGTGACATTGGATGCCATTAGATGCCCAGCTTGACATCTAATTTCTAAAACTACAGTGTAACCATCAAAAAAACCAGAATGCACACGCACCTAAAAAAAAAAGAAAGAAAGAAAGAAAGAAAAAAGAAAAGAAAGAAAGATAAAAGGAAAGAAAAAGAAAGAAACCAGAACACAGAAATATGACAGACTGGTTTCAAAACCTATTTACTAGCTATATGATGCAAAACAAATTGCTTAATTTCTCTGAGCCTCAGTTTTCTCCCTTATAAAATGGAACTACCATTTATTGAACACTTATATGCCAGCACTGTCCTAAGAATTTTAAATATAGCTATGTATTTATTTTGTATTTTAAAATGGTGTACACAAAATATCTGATTTAATGGCTGAAACATGCTAGTTCCTCATAAGTGCCATTATGATTGTTGTTTCCAGATTAAGCTCTCACTGGCTGACAAGGAGAAAGTCCTCCATCCTCATCCTCTTCCCTACTCATCCCTCACCCCTCTGGGACCAGAAAGTGTCAGGACCCCAGGATAAGCTCCTGACATTCCCAGGATATAAGATGGTAAGTTAAAACTTGTGAGGAAGATAAAGCATCTGTAGTCTTTCTAACACCAAATGGAGTCAAGCATGAAAAACAAGGCTATCCACCTGTCAGAAAACTTGTGAGCACATGCATGCAATTTACTGATGGAGTAAATCCTCACATATACCCTACAACTCTAAAATAAAATGAAATCAAACAAATTCCAAATAAAATCATATTTTGATTTAAAAAATAAATAGAGAAAACTCATGAGTAAGATGAGTCAACTGGGGGGGTGACTGATAACTACCTCAATGTGGAAATGGAGATGACAGGAGCTGGTGACTGAAGAGCTACATGTCTAGCCTGAACTATGAAGTGTCTCCTCTCTGTCCTCCTCCCTCCAGAATCGCCCCTCCCACCCATCAGCACAGCACAGGAGCACCCTTACTAAAACAAATTTAACCACATCATTTCAGGCTTTAAACTCTTGAGTGGCTTCCCATTGTTCTCTGAACAAGGCCCTTCCTTCCTCTCTACCCTGCTAGTTCTACCTGGATTCACACCAGTGAACTCTTGCTTCACTCCTCATCCTGTCCTTCCCTCTGTCGAGAAACTAACCCTGTCTCTCCTTTGTCTGTCAAACTCCTACTTGTCTCACAGGTTTCAGCTTAGATGTCACATCCTCCAAGGAGCATTCTTGGGATCCCCCAGACCCAGTTAGATTCCGCTAGGGACTGTCCTTGGATGCTCTGTCCCTGGATGCTAAGCTCATGAGAACAAGGTTCATAGCTGCCCATAATAGTGTCTGGCACACCACGGGTGCTCAGAAAGTATATGTGTTGAATGGGGAAATTAATATATAAGTAATTCCTACAACACTGTGGTGCTCTTTCTCATTTGCCTGTATGTCTCCTCAACTAGACCAGAGGCTTCTTGAAGATAGAAAGGTCTCACTCAACTTCATGTTCCTGGTGCCCAGTACTATGCTGACACACGGGAGGTACTCAACAAATGTTCCCAGAGGTGAACATCACCTGTACCCAACAAATGCTTGTTGAATGTTTGGATAAATGCATGAGTAGTTGATGGATGGATGGATAGATGGGAAGAGCAGTATACTTGCGAACTGGATGGAAGTTGTTACCCAACCACTAAGCTGGTATTTGCTTCAATATATGTCTTTTGAGATCAACGATCGTTTCTTGAAAAAGCTGAAGAACTGAACACAGTTCAGCAGTGGGCATAAATCCCAGCAGTCGGTCCGCAACTGCCTGGAACAGCTGCCACCACCTCCACTGCCCAGGCCCTACAAAACCCTATCCCTTCAACCACCTCATCCCACTCCCCGCATCACACACCTGGTCCTTAGGCTCTTGGCTGACCAACCAAAAGAGGAGAAGATTGTTACAGGTGATGTTCACTTCCGGGAGCGTCTCCAGGTAACTCTTCAGGGTGGTGGTCCCCTTGGTCTGGGGTGGAGGCTGCCTCATGGATGACGGGGCATTGGGCATCCAGGACCCAAAGTCATGCTGTGGAGACCCCCGCCCTAGTTGGGTCAGCAGGCCAGAGAGGGAGGACCAGCTCTCCCTTTACACCATCCCTGATTCTACCCTACCATCCTAGGTCTTACAGTTGGAAAACAATGGGATCATGGAAAGGGAAGACAGGAAGGGGCAGAGGGTAAAAAGTCCCAAACGTGGGGCAGGAGGCCAGCTCACTCCTTGTCATTCCCCACCCTGTGTTCCAGGACTGGTGGTGTGAGTCACCAGGGAAGGAGGAGAACCTAATCCTAGGAAAAGGGCTGGCATGTCATGCAGAGCAACCTGCTACTCCACCAAGCCAGGTTCTAGCCATGACAGGAGCCCCTAGGTTCTACTCCCAACATAACATCAGCTTGAGTTGCCATTACAAACTTGGGCCCAGCTCCACCCAGCCATCATCCAGTGCCAACCCTTCACTCCACCCAGTTGTCACTCTAACCCCAAGCCTAACCATAAACCCACCCCATCCCTGACCCGCCCATGCTCTCAACCCAAACTCTGGCCTCAAGTCCATTGAGGCCCGATGTCCCCAGGCCTGCCCTCTGAAGCCTCACCTGACCACTGTTGACAGCAGCATGCTGGGCGGAACAGTTGAAGATGATTGCGGTGAGGAACTTCACCAGTTCTCCTGGGGTGCACAGCCGGCTTGGGAAGCCTGGGTGTGGGGAGGAAGGGAAGAGGGTGTGGATGGAAGGTACCAGATTCCTCAGGGTAGCTCAGGGCTGGGGCTTACCACAGGGGGAAAAGTGAGGGCATAAGGAACATCTGGCTACAACTATCTAAAGACTAAGATTAGGATGAGACTGATGTTAGGAATGGTCATTACCAAGGCTTGTGGTCTCTGAAGGGGGTCAGGGTAGGAGGTGGGGCCTGGCATCCAGCCAGAAAATGCCCGGCCAGAAAATCCGGCAGGGCCCATCATGGAGTCAGGTTCAAGCTGAGTACCAAGCTGCCTCTCTCTGACCTCCAAGATTCTTCTATCTGCAGCTCATATTAGTACTTAATGACTTCATTCTACTCAATTCACCAAGATTTGTTCAAGCACCCAGTAGCGGACCATCCTCTGCTGGGCTTATCAGCAGAGAAAGATGACCATGGAGTGTGTTACTGTGTTGCAGTGACAGAAACAGAAGGAAACATCTAAGGTCAGAGCTTGGCTCCTTGAAGAGAGAGTAGATAGGGCAGAAATGGGCACTAGGGCAAGAGAGGTTAGGGGAGCCTTCTTAGAAGATAAGAAGAGGCCTTCCTGAGTTGAAGGGTGGGTGAGACATGAATGGAAAGATGACACAGGAAGCATTTCAGGGCTGGAGGGAAAAGAGCTCCACGACTCAGCCCTCAGTGCTCTTCTATCTGTGCCTTACAGATCTCGTCCAAGTCCATAGCTTTAGCCACTTCCCACTCACTGACAACTGCCAAATTCACATCTCTGGCTGTACCTGGCTCCTGAACTCTAGACATAGCAGTGGGCATAAATCAGTTGCTTACCTGACATCTCCACCTGGGCATCTAAAAGACACCTCCGACTGAACATTTGCAAAACCAAATGCTTGACTCCCTATCCCATGCTCTCCAAAACCCCCTCCGTCCCACAGTGGTTCCATTTCACTTATCCATTTACACTTACATCTCCTCTTATCTCATCTCAAGCAAAGACTTCCAGAAGCCAGACTCTCCTCACCACCCATCCTCCACTACTGCCCAATCTCCATCATCTCTCTCCTGGATGAATTCTGTAGTTTCCACCCTTGTCTCTTACAGCCTGTTCTTCACATGACAGCCAGAGTGACCCCTTAAGGTCATAAGTCAAATTATGTCACCCTTCATTGAAACCCTCTAAGAGCTTTCCATCTCATTCACCTTACCAAAGCCCTACATGAGCTGACTCCATCCAGTTTCTCTGACTTCATTTCACTCCTGACTCGTCTCCCTCTTACTTACTTCACACCAGCACACTCAGACCTCAGGGCATTTGCACTATACTATACCTCTGCCTTCTACTCTTACCCCAGTTATCCACAGATCCAGTTCCCTCACTTCTTTTAGGTCTCTACTCAAGCATCAGTTCCTCAGAGAGGCCTCTCCTGACCACCTACCTGAAATAACACCCTACCTTGACATACTATATCCTCTGATGCTGTTTCGTTTTTCTTCTTCGCCTTCATAACCACTTGACATATTTGTTTGTCGATTTTCTGTATTTCCCCAAAAGAATGGCCAGCTCTATTAAGGCCACGATTTTGCTCTGTCTTGTTCACTGCTAAAGCCCAGCACCTAGAACAATACTTAAATATTAAGGCTGCGTACAGGGGCTCACGCCTGTAATCCCAACACTTTGGGAGGCCGAGGTGAGCAGATTGCTTGAGCCCAGGAGTTCAAAGACTAGCCTGGGCAACATAGCAAGAACTCATCTCTATGAAAAAAATTTAAAAATTAGCCAGGTGTGGTGTCCCAGCTACTCAGGAGGCTGAGGCAGAAGGACTGCCTGAGACAAAAGGAGGTCGAGGCTGTGGCAAGCCGTGAGTGTGCCACTGTACTCCAGCCTGAGTGACAGAGTGAGACCCTGACTCAATAAAAAAATAAACAACCAAACAAATAAAAAGTAGTAAGCCTGGGCATTATTGACTGAATGAAGCAAAGGCATGAGAGTGTAAGAAGCCAGAGTGGGAAGGCAAGGAGCATAAGCATGGTGAGGGGACAGGGAGGGGACCTAATCGGAGGTGAAGCTGCAGCAGTGCACAGGGTCATGTGGTTTCTGGGCAGTATTTCAGAAGGTTACCAGGTGGCAGCCTGCAGGCTTGGCAGGCAAGCTGCGAGAGGTGGGACTGGTTGAGAAGCAGTTGCCACAATGCAGGAGCACTGTGAGGAGAACTGGGGCTAGGGTGGTAACCATGAGAAATGATGAGGACAATAGGGATAAGCCACCCAACTGGATTTAGGAAGATAGAGAGGAGAACATGAGTCAAAGAGGGCTCAAGGATTGGAGTCAGGCTGACTGGGGAGAGGCTGGTACAACAGGACAGAAAGCTTGGGAGGAAGGACTGGGCCTCTGCCTGAGGATGTGCAGGAATTTTCTAAATCTCCTGTTCGCAGTTCACTGTCTAAACTTAGAAGCTGAGAATTTAAAAGTAAAAGAAAAGCAGGGGTCAGACTATCTATGGGAATTTTTCTATAGTTCATATTGTTTCCCCTTGTAATATGGAAGCTAAAGTCAAAGTGACTAAGGTTAGTGAGTCAAAGTGACTAAGGTTTAAATATTGTACATGAATCTAGAATAAGTTTGTACTGGTTGGAAGAGCTGTTGCCAATCCGAAGAATGAATGTTCTGATGTATTAAATCAGAGACAAGTTTAATGAAGCAAGATAAGAGACCTGAACCAACAGTAATAGATTCCCCTCTGGGTCTTTATTATTTTTAATTTTTGAGTTGGGGTCTCACTCTGTTGACCAGCCTGGAGTGCAGTGGCACGATCATGGCTCACTGAAGCCTAGACCTTCTGGGTTCTGGCGATCCTTCTGCCTCAGCCTCCTGAATAGCTGGGATTACAGACATGCACTATTAAACCTGGCTAATTGTTTTTGTTTGTTTGTTTGTTTTGTTTTGTTTTTTTGAGTTAGAGTCTTACTCTGTCACCCAGACTGGGGTGCAGTGGCCACTCACGGCCACCGCAGCCTCTACCTGTTGGGCTCCAGTGATCCTTCTGCCTCAGCCTTCCAAGTAGCTGGAACTACAGGCGCGCGCTACCATGCCCGGCTAATTTTTTGATTTGTTGTAGAGATGAGGTCTCGCCAGGTTGCCCAGGCGGGTCTCGAACCCGCAGGCTCAGGCAATCCACTCACCTCAGTCTCCCAAAGCATGGGATTACAGGCTGAACCACCAAGCCCGGTTTTGTTTTTTGTTTTTTTTTTAATTGGAGTCTCACTCCGTCACCCAGGCTAGAGTGCAGTGGCACACTCACGATCACCGCAGTTTTGACCTGCTGGGTTCAGGTGATTCTTCTGCCTCAGCCTTCCAAGTAGCTGGAACTACAGGCATGCGCCACCATGCCTGGCTAATTTTTTGATTTATTATAGGGATGAGGTCTCGCCAAGTTGCCCAGGATGGTCTCAGACCCCTGGGCTCAAGCAATCCTCTCACCTTGGCCTCCCAAAGTGCCCAGTCTGTTTTTTGGGGGTTTTTTGTTTGTTTGTTTTTTGGGGTTTTTTCGGTAGAGTCGAGGCCTCTCTATATTGCCCAGGCTGGTCTTGAATGCCTAGGCTCAAGTCTTTGGCCTCACAAAGTGCTGGGATTATAGTTATGAACCACTGTTCCCAGCCTCTCTTTGGGTCTTAAATAGGAAATAGACACCCCAAACATGAAACAACTGCTTGAGTATGGAGGTGTGGTCAGGACCAGGTCTGCTCGTGATTAACAGTAGGTTTGCAAAACACAGGAGTCATCCTTGAAAAAATCCAAATGAGATCTGGCTGTCACCACCTTAACCCAGAAATCACTCTTGGCATTACTAATAATGAGACAATTTGACATTATGTGTATCCCAATGTGATGCAATGCAGAGTATGCAGCATCACCTGAGAAATAATTCTTATCCAAAAATGTTTAACCATCAGATATTACTTCTGGTTTACAAAAAACACAGGAGATAGAGGAACAAGATGAATGGCATTATAAGGAAACAATTAGATAAATCCAGAAGGTGAGACACTCTGCCAAACAACTAGTTTGGGCTCGTCAATAAGTCTATATCATGTGAGGAGGAACTATTCTAAATTAAGAGAGAGGTTGGACACACAGGCTCATGGCTGGAATCCTACCACTTTGGGAGGCTGAGTTGGGAGGATTACTTGAGCTCAGGAGTTTGAGACCAGACTGGGCAACATAGCGAGAACTTATCTCTACAAAGAAAAAGTCAAAAAATGAGCCAAGTGTAGTGCCAGAGGCTGAGATGGAAGAATCACCTGATCCCAGATGGTGGAGGCTGCAGTAAGTTGTGATCATGTCACTGCACTCCAGCCTGAGCAACAGAGTGAGGCCTCAACTCAAAAAAAAAAAAAAAAACTAATTAAGAGAGACTTCAGAGTAAAAAGTAAAACAATGTACCACAACGTCCTTGATTGGCTCCTGAATCAAAAGGAGCAGCTGGGGGAAAACGGGTCAAGTGGGTAAATTTGAACATGGACTAAATATGAGGGTGACATTGGAGACTAGTGTCAGTTTTTATTCAGTGTGATGACAGTATTGTGGTTGTGTAGAAAAATGTCCATTTTTTTTTTTTTTTTTTGAGTTGGAGTCTCATTCTGTCACCCAGACTGGAGTGCAGTGGCCGCTCCCGGCCACCGCAGTCTCAACCTGCTGGGCTCCGGCGATCCTTCGCCTCAGCCTTCCAAGTAGCTGGAACGACAGGTGCGCGCTACCACGCCCCGGCTAATTTTTTTGATTTATTGTAGAGATGAGGTCTCGCCAAGTTGCCCAGGCAGGTCTCAAACCTGTGAGCTCAGGCAATCCACTCACCTCAGCCTCCCAAAGCACAGGATTACAGGCTGAGCCATTGAGCCCGGCTAAAAATGTCCATTTTTAAGATGTATATTGATTAAAGGTGAAATATGATGACTGTAATTTAAAGGCTTCAGCAGCCGGGCAAGGTGGCTCATGCCTGTAATTCCAGCACTTCGGGAGGCAGAAGCAAGAGGATTGCCTGAGTCCAGGGGTTCAAGACCAGGCTGGGCAACTTAGTGAGACCTCATCTCTACAATAAATCAAAAAAATTAGCCGGGCGTGGTGGTGTACGCCTGTAGTTCCAGCTACTTGGAAGGCTGACGCAGAAGGATCATCTGAGACCAGCAGGTCGAGACTTCCGTGGCTGTGAGCCACAAGGCTTCAGCAATGAACAAAAGCAACAGATTAATCACATATGGAAACATGTAGGCAATTGTTGAGCTGGTGGTGGGTAAACATGTGTTTGTTATACTGCATTCTCTATTTCCTATATGTTTGAAAAATTTTGTTTAAAAAGAAAAGAGTAGTCTCCTAGCCCATTACAGGTAGGGCTACAAATCATGTTATATGGAGGTGATCTGAAACCATCCTCCTCCCTGGGTCTCCTCAGGCAGGAACTCCTCTGGTTAGCCTCCAGAAGCACAGAGTCAGCTGAAAGTCACATCCCTATTGAGAGAAGTCCCAGGCCAAGACTGGGGGAACTGGAAGATGGACATTTGTGCCACTTTGAGCTTCTCCTTTTCCTCCACTACCTCTAGATATAGAGGCCTCTTCAACTTTTTTGAGTGCAAGAATGCAGACTGCAAAACACAGTGGCACTGGGTAAGAGGGCCATGAAGAGTAGCAATTGAGTACATAACCTGAGCAAGGCCAGATGTCATGAGACTGAGGGATGGCCTGTAGTTTTCATGAATTGGTCTTAAGGGTGACAATGAGACATCAAAAAGAAAAATCCTTTGGGGAATGGGGAATGGAGGGTTGGGGAATTTCCAAGTCTGGAAATCAGCTACAGAGGAGAAACAGAAGAAAGCCTAATTCTGTTAGGGTAGAAAGAGGAGTCAGAGATCCAGGACAAGTCAGGGGTTGGGAAGGGAGAAAGTTCGTACCTGGGAAGAAGGGGAGGGTCAGAAGGCCATCTCCTTCCTGCGCCTAAGGGAATCCTTTAAAGAAAGGATGGTGATCTGGGACATCTGTTTGGCATTGAAGCTAAGAAAAATAAGACCTAAGCGGGAGCCATTGCCATTGGTGGGTCTCAGAGACCTCTCAGGCTGTCTCAGGAGGGGAGAGTTAAGGTCAGGTGACAAGCATAAATGAGACATCAGGCAGCAGCAAGACCAACCAACTCCATGAAGAAGTTTGCAGCCAAACGAAGTGAAGAGAGGTTGGTAGCTGGCCACCTGGCAGGTCAGACATGAGAGGGTATGAGAGAAGATACCAGAATCCTCGGAAGCCAAAGGTGACTCCTACTGTGCGATGCGGTACATTGATAGAGTTCAGCAAGCTGAAGCAAATGGATCGGCTCATATAAAGAGGTCAAAGGACCAGAGAGGCACAGCGCAGTGGTCAAGGACTTGAGGGATAGTCGGAGCTGGCTCTGAATCCTGCTTCCTCCTCTGTGCCTATTTCCTTATCTGCTAATTGGTGATAATAGTATGTACTTCAAAGGCTGGTCAGTAAATAAGAACTGATTAATGGGTGGAAGGGGGCACAGGGTGAGTGCTGGATCATCAGAGCCTGCGGGGGAGGTGAGATGGAAGGGGATACCTGAGCTCTCCCGGCCCAGGAATGCCTGAGCAAAAATCTCGCCAACCCAGGCCTGCAGTTCCGAATCCTGCTGCACAGATGCATCACCAGGATAATAGTAGCCCACGATTTCTGAGACAAAGCTGCAGGAAAGAGATGTCAGTGTCACTGGAGCAACCTTGGGCTCAGGCCTGGCCAGTAAACCAGGGCCCACTGACTGGCGAGAGGCAGACAGCCAGAGTCCACTGAGAGTCCACAGAAGCTCAATAGGGACCCCCAAATCCAGTTGGAACCTGAGTGCCCAAACTTAAGTCCCACCCCCACTCCTGAGTCATGGGTGCTCTGTGCCTCCTTTCTGCACTGGGCCTGGGGAGAAAGTGCACTGAAGAAAGTCTGACTCATGCTACCTTCTCCCCCTCCCCAATCAGCACCCAGGAAGAAGGAAGACGTGCGCCGTCCTCTGGACACCCCCTTCTTCCCTTCCTCCACTACATTCACACACACTTCAGCCCCTCTCTGGACCACACCTACCTGCCATCTCACATGGGACCCCAAACCCTCAGAAATTCCCTGTGCTGCGGTGTGAGAACACCTGGAGTCTCAGCCTCAAGTACCCCATCCCGCATGAGCACAGGGTCCACAGCAGGACTGAAGGAGCTGCAAGGAAGGACCCGGCCCCCCACCTCTCGATGGCTGTCCAGATCCTCAGGCCGTCATCTCGGTAGTGGTAGTTGGGGATGGCTAGGACGCCGCGGGCCCGCAGGCTGTCCGGAAGGCAGAAATTGGTGTAGGTGAAGTGGGCCAGACCCGTGCTCATGAGGTAAAGGAGACCTTGCCTCCCGATGGACGTGACCTGAGGACACAGCACAGCTCGGCTCCCAGGCCGGCCCAACCCCCACCCCAGTGCCTGGGGAAGAGACAGGGCTAGTGACTCGGCCCGGGGAGGGGCTTGTTCTGTTAACCGAGCAGTCCGCCGACCAAGCACCCACGGGCCCTGCCTGACGTACCCTGCGCAGGTTGCGGCCCTGTTACGTGAATAGGAAATCATAAGGTGTTTGGTAACTAAAAGAATGAACTGAAAGCCGAGGATCCAGAGCCTGGCTGGACGCACGGTCAGCCGAGGGTGGTGCTGGGGTTGCCCAGTCTGTGGAACTGTGTGGCCTGAAGGGGTGCAGCCCGTGGGTGGGACCGGCGGGCGGGGAGGGGGCTTATGGGCGGGGTGAGCAGGAGACCGGCGGCGAGGGGCGGGCTTGTGGGAAGAGGCAGGCAGGGACTAGGACCAGGGCCTGGGCGCCGAGCGGGGCTTGCGGGCGAGACAAGGCGTCTCCAGGGGCGGAGCCTCAGGGGCGCGGCGGGGCGGCCGCACCTGGTCTACGAGGCCCTCGGGGTTGAGCAGCGTGGCCCTCGCGATGGTGTTCACCTGCAGCGTGTAGCGAGTGTGGGGAAGCAGGAGCTGCCGGCGGAGCAAGGCCTCGTGAGCCGAAGGTCGCGGAGAAGACAGCCCAGGCCCCGCCCCCTGAGGGCCCAGCCCGGCGTCGCACGGACCTTGTAGACGGGATGACAAAGCGGCAGCTGACGCAACGTGGCCAGGGCGAAGGCCTCGCACAGCAGATGCGTGCACAGAAAGTGCGTGTTGTTCTCGTGCACCAGGAACTCAGAGTTGCGCACCCACGTCTTGGCCAGCAGCCAGTCCCAATCGGAGTCAGTGGGCAGAAAGATGGGGGTATCGGGCCCGGGCATCTGGCTGAGCTGCATCCAAAAGAGGGTAGGACTCACTCTCGACTGGGTGTCCCGGAAGCCTCACCTCCCGAAGCCCCGCCCCAAGGCTCACCTGGATGGCCAAGGGCACCAGCGCCCCCTGGGGGTTGAGCCACAACAGGCAGAGCGGGGCGGCCACGTACTGCTGGCGGCCGTTTAGGCAATGGGTAGGAGCCTCCGCCAGGATCCAGTAGTCCGCTAGGAAGATATTCCCCCTCTGGAGAAGGCACACAACGTTTTAGAGTGCTCTCGCCGCTCACGCTCCTCTCGGTTCTCTGCCGGCTTCTACCCCAGGGAGGAGCTGAGGTCCCCAGTTCGGGCCTGAGAAATTGTTGGGTTCTCCACCCTTCCCAGAATGTCCGGAATGAGGTCCAGCTGAGTCCCCTGTGATTGTGCAACTTCCCACCTGCCTCTCGGTCTGCACAAGCCTGCATCCTCTCCGCCCCCCCGCGCCCCACTCCTGGTCCTTCCTACTCTCTCAAATCAGATGGAATCCCCTTTTGATATCTGACCTCTCTGTATCCAACAACAGCAAAATCAACACACAATGAGAATTAACCAACCACATCTTTAGCCTTCTGGAGAATGTCTGTGGGCTTGCCTGCCTCTGAGAGACTGAGTCTTTATCCACCCCTATACCCTTAGAGCCCCTAGTCCTCTGATTGTATCTGGTGGCATAAAACAGGCTTTCTCAGGCCTCAGCATCTGGGATCTTGGCAGACCCAGAACAGGGCAAGACCTCCTCCAAGCTGTCTCTGCGGTTGCCCTGCTCATTCACACTACTTCACCAGGCCCCATATCAGGCTTCAAAGCCTCCCATCCCCTATCAGGCCCTCATCCATATCTGCTCTACTTAAACAGTGCAGGTTCAAGGTTGCCCAGAGGATGAGGCCCTCAGGTGGCACACAGCCCAAGCCTTTCTCCCTTTCCTTCTACACACATCCCTTGTCCATAATGGCAACTCATCCACCTCCTGCCCATCAGGACAAGGTCTTCACCCACCTCTAGCTCTGTCTGCAGGCAGGTGCCCTGTCCCAGTACAGGGGCCACCATGTCACTGGTGACAGGCAGCTTGCTGGGCAAGCTGGAGAGGCAATGGAGCATGACAGGATTGACGCCATTCAGGTACTGATACCCGAAGAAGTGGTCCTCATGCCAGTGCTCCTTGACATAGTCTGGGGGATAAGAAAGGGGAACCATTGATTTTGAAACTGCTTCCCTAGATCCTGATTCTGCCAAACACTTTGTACATCATTATGGCTTAGGTTTTCCTCCCAGTAACCTATGAGGTAGGAATCATTATATCTTCAATTGACTACCAGATGCCGAGGGTCAGAGAGATGGAGTGACTTGCCCAGTTGAGTGGCAGAGGAGGGATTTGAACCTAAGCTTTTCTGGCCTCAAAGCCCAGAATGCTTGGTGGTAGGAACAGGGAAGAGAGTCATGTGTCACTAAACTCCCTTAATGACTGTAAGCCTCACCCAGCCAAGCAGAGTGTCTCTCTGTTCTCCCTCTCCTATTTTTGCCCCTTCTTCAGAGGAGGTATTTGGGTTCCCAAGGGGAATCTGAGGGATGTCACCAGTAAAACCAGGAGCCCCTCCCACTCAAATTCAGCAGGGAAGACTGGGAGAGGGACTTTTCCCAGAAAGGAGAGGAAGGGATCTGAGCATGGGTAAGGTAAAGGATAGACATTTCCTGACTAGTTCGGCACACCTGTGGTGAAAGTTTTGTGGCACAAGAAGATGTTCTGGAGGTCATCCAGTTTCTTCCAGGAGCCCTTGCGATCCAACAGTCCTCGAAATTTCATGCCCAAGGACCTGAGGAGGAGGAGAATGTGAGGATAGGGCCTGGGAGCTAAAGTCTGCTGGGGCCACTGTGTCCCCAGCCTGGAGGAACTGACAGGGTCAATCCCCAGAGTAGAGGTGCCTAACAGTCTCCATGGGAGAAGTGTTTGTAGCCTAGTGAGACCTTGGCTTAAATGCAACTATCCCTGGGAGAGGTAATCATGTGTGCATGAAAAGATGGTACACAGGCCCTATAGTACAGACAAGTCACACTCACTGATGTTTTGGCCTGCTTTTTCCAAACTTCTATCTTGTCATAGACCTTCACTGGTTTGGATCTGCCTACAAGACAAAGTCCCAGCTGCCAAGCCTGACTAGCCCATAAAGCTCCCCACCAGCTAGTTTCTACCAACATTTCCAGGTTTTTCTCCCACTCTGGGCACTAGGCAAGGCCAACCAAGACCTGCTCTTCAAACAAAATCAGATAGAAGGAGGACTGGCAAGTTGAGGAATGTGCACTCTTCACTTTGTAAATGTCTATAATGTTTAAATGTATAGTGAGCATGATTTTTTTTCTCTTTCTTTTTTTTCTTATTTAGATATATGGTCTTATTATATTGCCCAGCCTGGAGTGCAGTGGCTATTCACAAATGTGATTATAGCTCACTGCACCCTCCAGAGAAGCTTGGACTACAGTTGTGAGCCACTGTACCTGGCAACATTATTTTATAATAAGGGGGAAAAATGCTTCCAATTAAATAGGCTTTCACTTATTTCCGGGGCTTTGTTTAAATTGTGCCTCTCCTAGAAAGCCATGTCCAACTTCTCTACCTACTATAAAATCTATCTGTTCTTTTAGGTACAGCTCAGAAGCAAAATCTTTCATGAAGCATTGCCTGAACTACCCTCCAAAACACACCTTTCACAAAACACTCACCATTCCCTGCATTTCCTGTAAACATAGTAGCTATATATCACCCTCATTATGTTATGAGCTCCTTGGGGTGAGGATTCGGCCTTGACATACCTAACTCAAAATAAGCACTCACTAATGGGCTGAGTCAAAGGGAGGGAAATGGGACATAGAACAGATAGGTCTGTGGCAACTGGTCAATAGCATAAGAAGTGCAAAGATGCTGATGAAAAGTGTGGGCACCTGGGGAAGGCAGGGTGGCAAGGAGGACAATGTCACCTGTGCTCACTAAGCACTCGCTCACTCATTGCACAAACATTAGCTGAGAGCCTGCCTAATCAACACCCAGGAGATGAGAAGAACTGGGCAGAGGAGCCTGGGGGGAGAAGGGGACATGGGTAGGGGAAGGGGGGAGACAGGGGTGTAGGCAGAAGAGATATGGGGTAGAGAGTAGGGGTAGGGGGCAGGGAGAGGGGAGACTGAGGGACAGGGAGAAAGGGCAGTCTGGGGGTGGGGAGGGGGAGACTAGGGGACAGGGAGAGAGGGCTGTCTGGGAGCAAGGAGGGGGCACAGGTGGGCAGAGATGTAAGATGTGCATTAAAGGGACAAGGAAGCAGGGACCGTGAGTAGAATTAGGTGCAGAGGGCAGTGGCCTCACGCAGGGATGGCATTGAAGAGCAGCGAGGCAGTCTTGGTGGCTGAGTAGCGAATATTGGGCTCCATGTGCAGCAGGGATGGGATGTCAATTTTCATGGGGAAGCCAGGTAGGTACCGATTCCCACTGCTGGAGGTGTGGAAAGTAGAAAGACAGAAACTAGTCAGTGAACCTTGTCATCCACTCCCCATAGTTCCTTCCCTCTGATCCACCCTCAGAGACCCCAGGTCTCCCCTCACTCTTGCCTCCTCCCCGCCCTCTCTCTCCTGACCTAAAGAATGTTCTCACTCTTGTTGTCTCTGCCAGACCTCTCCGGGCCATGCCTGGTCCACTTTGCTGCTGACATCTGAATGAAACTGCGCTTGTTATAGGCCCTTACCCTTTCTTCCAGGCTTCTTGGCCCTCATCCTCTCAACAGACCCTCCACTTCACTCCCCTCCAACTCCTTCTCAAGCCTTGGTCTTCACCTGTCAGCCTGTTCTGCACAAGGTGCCGTCTTGGTCAAGGCAAATTTCTTGTCTGACTCCATTTCCTCAAAACTGCTGACATCCACCATGCGGGGGAAGCCAGGGGCATAGATCTTCCAGCTTCCAAGGGAAAGAGATCAGAGGTGACAGGTCAAGCTTGGGATAAATAGAAGTCTTATCTTTTAAAGACATGACTGCGGATTAAAACTCCAGAAACTGCCTACTTTCTGGATAGGTGACAAAGAATTGGAAATTTATCCGTGAAGATATTGGGTTTCAGATCAGGACAGCATTTGAGGATGCCATTAATGTCCACACTAGTTTGGAGATGGCTTTGTGTTGAGATTATTGTGTTGAGATGTCCGGGTCGCATGCAGTGTGGCTCATGCCTAAAATCCTAGTACTTTGGAAGGCCAAGGTGAGAGGATTGCCTGAGCCCACAAGTTCGAGACCAGCCTGGGCAATTTGGTGAGACCTCATCTCTACAATAAATCAAAAAATTAGCCAGGTGTGGTGGTGCACACCTATAGTCCCAGCTACTTGGAAGGCTGAGGCGGAAGGATCACTTGAGCTCAACAGGTCAAGGCTGCGGTGGCCATGAGTTTACCACTGCACTCCAACCTGGGTGACAGAGTGAGACTGTGACTCAAAAAAAAAAAAGATCATGACTGGTTTAGGGGTGAGGCCAAAAATGAACTGAGATTGGTGAATACTAGTGTCATTTCTGATTCTGGCCTCTAGGTTACATCAGGGACAGTTGGGAGTTGAGTATGGATTCATTGATGGTATTGGGACAATTGTTAATACTGATATTCTGGGTTTAGACTCAGGGTCACTATTAGAGTGGGGTTAGGTTTAAGTGGGAGTCCTGACTGGAGTTGACCCTAGGCTGAAACTAAGGTCAGAGTGAGTTACAATCTGATTAAGGCTGAGGTTAGAATAAAGAAGGGGAAAGAAGTCAAATTAGGCCAACCTCACCGGTAGCATTCCTGCCGGGCCTGGAGCTCCCGCATCCTGTGATCCAGGAGGAGGGGAAGGGAGTCCTGACAAATAGTTCTTGCTGTGGGGAATGAAAATTACTCTTGGTATAAGTCTTTTTACAAACAACACCTACAAACCTTGCCTAAACCCCCAACACTTGAGCCCAATCCCACAGTCGTGTCCATGTGAATCACATGGGGATACTCCTATGTTCTTTGTGTAATAAGCAGTAGAAGGGATTCAAGACAACCTCCCCAAAATTATCACAATCTGCCTAATATTTGCATGTTTATCTCCTTTCCAGACTATAAACTCCTTGAGGACAGAAATCATATTGTATTTATTTTTTTGTATTCTCAGCATCTAGCCTGGTCCCTGGCACCATGCACATAATATGCACTTGACAAATGACTGATTAATACAAATATTTTGTGAAGATGGGTGGGTGAGCCATGATAGTGGGTGGGGGATTGCAGTGAGATCTGTGAAGAAATCAATATGGGCCATAGGGTACAACGTTAACTCACCTGACCTTGACCTAGAATATCCATCTCTCATCCCTGAAACTCATCTCAACACTCAGAGCAGCCCTAGTGTTGTCTCTCCGGATCAGACAGTTTGGGAGACTGAAGGGGCTCAAGCCCAGTGTCTGTGAAAGGCCCCACACATTCAACAAAGGATCCTAACAGTACTTCACTGGGACTTCATCCACACTAGAAAAGCTAGTAGTAGGGGCAGGTCCTCTCCAGTGAAATTCTTGAAATATTCAGGGCTTCTCCACCCCTAACACTGTAGGTTAATTCTTCTCTGGGCTTCAGAGGAATTCACTCTGGGCATGGAGAGGGAGGCTGTGGGAAGCAAACTGCTTTCTCTCTCTCTCTCTCTCTCTGAGAGAGAGAGAGAGAGGAGTGCATATCCATGTGAGTGTGTGTGTCTATGTGTGTCTCCAGAGAGGTAAATACTGCCCAGAAAGCCCTTGCATTTCAGGGCTTGAGAGGCTCACTTTTTTCAGAAAGTATCTACTTGGGAGCCCAGAGTTTCTAACCCCAACCCTATTCCCTGCACCCTAGACCCTTCTGCAGTACAGAGCAGCCCTTGCTGCTGGCCCACCTGTTCCTGGCCTCAGCTCCAAGGTGCAGAAGCCTTCAATCCACTGATAGCAGGGGAAGTGGAAAACGCTGCCATCCGGGGCAGTCACACAGATGCGGCTGCAGTACCAGGAGTCCTTGCAGAAGAAAGCGAAGCGCTCCTTGTGTACACGCAGCAGCAAGAGCTCTCCCAGCTCCTCTGAGCAGCGCACCTTGTACTTCTGTACCTGAGGGGACCAAGGCAACAAGCAGGTAAGAGGCAGGGACCTGCCAAGACCGTCCTTGCACCTTGCACTCACCCCTCTTCAGGCAGGTAAACTCGAGCTGCTGCTGACCCAGACAGTGCCTTTGTATGAATTATCAAAGGCAGTCCTTCATCCAGGTAGAAGCAGGCACCTCACACGGTGTGTGAGCAGAGAAGGCACTGGATTTCACTAGCCTCCTTGGCCCCAGGGAACCCTTGTGTAGGCCACCAGCAAACATCCTGGGGGCTGGCAAAGGCAGGCAGATCAGCTCCAGAGAAGAGGAAACCCAGGTTCAGAGAGGGAAAGCAACTTACCCAAAGCCCACCGACAACTATGGGATGAACTAGGAAGCCAGCAGGTTTCCTGACTCCCTGCCCAGTGCTCCTTCCTCTCCACAGTCCTGCCTGGATAGTTTATCATCCCCAGAAAAGACAGAGACCTTGACAGGACGGTGACGAGATCAGGGCTGGCATCCTGAGTTCAGCAGAATTTGATAAGCCCAGGGGGAATGATCCTCCCTCCTTCGGCGTCCTCCACAGGCCCTGCCCCTCAAAGATTACGCTTCCCTCTCTCCATCGTACTCACCGATCCAGAGGCAAAGTCCCTGCCCACACGATCCAGCCGCTGCTTGGGGCTCTCACCACACGTGCCCACCAGTGTGACGGAGATGTTGTCCCGAGTGCCAGCCTTCAGATAGGAACCAGTGGTCACACACAAGCGGTACACTGCCATGATGAGAGGGAAGAAGGGACGCTCTCCGCAACGCTGACCGCAGCAGCAGCCGGCCTGGAGAGAAACAGTGGCAGGCCAGGCAAGGCTGGGCTTCTGGGCGGAGGGCAGGGTAGACCTCAGGAAGGGCTCAGTTCTCTCTGGGATCCACCTGGGCTCTTTCTCCCTCCCTGGAACTCTCCGCTGGCGGCTCGGGCTCCCTCTCCCCGCCCACAGCCTTGCACCCTAATACTTGTTTGCTTGCTTCTGACACAGCCGGTCTCTCTGGCTGGCTTACTCAGATGGATACCAGGAGCCTGCATCCCAATGAGGAGGGAGGGAGGGACCCTGATATGCTGATATGCAGACAGCGAGGAGGTGCCGCCCGTATGACTGGGACACGGCCCTCCGCTTGGTCAGGGGCCCCACTGATGCCCTGAGGCTCTTGTCCGCCCACTCCCCAACGTCCCCCAAGAGCCTTTCCTTCTCTCTCCCAGCCAGAGCTGAGCACAGGGCACCTGCATTCCTACATGTGAATCATCCATGCGAATCACTATACCAGGTGAGCTTCCCTCGGTCACAAATCCCACGTGACTACAGTTGCACGTAAGTGAGGCGCACACGCATTCCAGCCCGTGGCAGGCGCTCAGGACCGCTCACCCGTCGCCGGAACCCCCATTCCCCCACGCCTAGCCCTCTGTCCCCCCCTTCAGTCTCACGCCCGACTTCAGTCTCTCCCTTGAACAGGGCCGGTCAGGAAACGGAACCAAAGTCCGAGCCACAGCGTCTGAAAGCCCTACGCGGCATTCTTTCTTCTCAGGCCCGCCCTGGGCCACCGGGACGGTGGGCGGAAGCCCGGGCGCACGAGATGTCCGGGATCTGGGTCACAGGGGCTGGCGAGGACCTTCGCGGGGGAGGCCAGTAGCCCGCAGCGGCCCCGCGCGGCCTGTCCGCGCACTGCACGGTTCCAGCCTCGACGCTCCAGCCCCAGCGACCCAGCCTTGGCGGAGGCGCTAAGGAAAGGACGCAGTAAAAGAGCAATTAAAAGTTGGCAGGCTCCATCCGCTCACTTCTGGTCTATGCCAGAATCCTCCACACAATTCTCTCGGTTCTGCAAGCCTGGGCTTTCGTACCACATACATGGACTTATAGTCAGGGCCGCACGGTCGTCGAGAAGAGCCCGGATAGCTCAGTCGGTAGAGCATCAGACTTTTAATCTGAGGGTCCAGGGTTCAAGTCCCTGTTCGGGCGTGCGTTTTTGTTTACTCGTCTTTTTAATGTTGCACTCAATGGAAAACAGCACAAATAATTACTTGGCTTTAAAAGGAAGTACTAATAAGTGCTTTTCAGAAAGTAGAACAAATGACAGTGGAGGGTGAGTAAACATTTTAAAGCAGGATATATGCGAGCCATATTCGAATTTAAAATTTCTAAATAGCCACATTAGAACGAGTAAAAAGAAATGAAACCTGCGAAATTAATTTTAGTGATATAGTTTAGTTAACACAATATTTCAAGATCTTCTTTTAACATGTAATCAAAATGTTACAATTATTAATGAAATGTCTTTTTTTGGCACAACTTCCTCTAAATACGACGTGTACTTGGAAGCTGACAATACATTTCAGTTCATATTTCAGGTGCTCGATAGCGGTGTTCATTGTATCCAATAGAAAGTTTTATTTTGTCTTCATTTATAAATAAAGGATATGGAAGACACGCACAGTAGAAAGTCCAGTAAGGGACATAATTTGCAAACTCACGCAGGCGAGGGGTTCCATGGTGTAATGGTTAGCACTCTGGACTCTGAATCCAGCGATCCGAGTTCAAATCTCGGTGGAACCTTAAGTTTTTGACTTGCTAACCATAGTCCTATGACTCAAGAGGATTCCCCTCTCCCCCCCAAAAGCAAAGAAGGGCACTATTCATTGAGCCTTTCACACTGGGTAATTAGATCCTCTAGCACATCGTCAGGAGAACATACAGCAAGTCATTTAAATATATTGGAAGTTGCGATAATATTGAGAGGTAAAGTTACATTTGAAAAGATGTTAAAATAGAGATCAATTATGAAGAAGTGAAGGTTACTTCAGCAGTTTTTATCAGGTTTTTGCTTGGGGCAGGAACGCAGACGTAGTCTCTGCCTGGAAGACGGAAGACGGTGGCGAAACCACTACCCCGGGATCCACAAAAATAACACCGGCTGCTTAGACGAGGAAAACTCTGGCCTGGCAGCGGTGGGATTCGAACCCACGCCTCCGAAGAGACTGGAGCCTAAATCCAGCGCCTTAGACCGCTCGGCCACGCTACCTGCATGAGAGCCGCTTGTTCCCGTTGTCCTCCTAAGAGACTAAAAGAAAGGAATGAGGCAGATATAACAGTGTCAAATCGTCCAATCTCCTTTCCTACGTTTTTCAAACTAAGAATGAGGAACTATCAAGACTTCGGACCGCGTAGCAGACAGCAGAAGGATAAACCAGAAGAAACAGACACACCGAAATGTATAACAAAACGAGTTTATTTGGGTGGGGCCACGTCTGGGAATGGGGTGCGCCTGAGCTGGAAGCACCCCCAAGCGGGCAGCCGGGCCTCTGCACTCACGCCCTCGGTCGCTCATATTCGGCTGCTCTTCCTTCGTGTTTTCCACCCATGTGCGTCCTGACTCGGACCTGGCTAACATGCTTTGGGCCCGCTATCTGGCTGGCCTCGGAAAGCCAACCGCAAGTTCCTGCGCGCCCCGCCCAATCCCCTCACACACGCTCCCCCACCCCATCCCTTTCCCGCGCTAGTACCCGTAAGCCACAAGACGTCGCCGCTCGCCAGGTGGCTCTGTGGCGCAATGGATAGCGCATTGGACTTCTAGTGACGAATAAGCGATTCAAAGGTTGTGGGTTCGAATCCCACCAGAGTCGGTTTTATTTCAATTTTTCTTTCCTTTTCATCCGGCTTTTCCTCACAGGCTCCCCTCCCTTCTCCCCCTGCCCTATCTCTGGTTTTCCACCTGGTTTCAGTTCCAACCTCAGTCTCCGCTCTACTCTCTTCTTTACTTACCTGTCTGCCCCGGGGCTTGGGCCATGGAGAGCAGGACTGGGGGTGGGAGACAGAAGGGAAGGGAAAGTGGGCGTGGACGTCGAGATAAAGGCAGGCCCCTGGTTCGGGGACACACGGGGATTTAATAACCACTTTATTCCATGCACTAGGGACTGGGGAAGGGACCGGGACCGAGCCGGGGCAGAGAGAGAGTACAATCCTAGACGCAAGGGGGAAGAGGGGGCAGGGGAAAGGGACAGGAACCAGGGAAATATATATTTATATAGATACTCTCATATAGACCACATCTCACCCGCGCGCTGAGCCCGCGCGCCCCGCCGCCCTCCCCAACACCTCTCCCGGACGCCCGGTTCCCCCTGCTGCCCGCGGGCTGGAGTCTC
>NW_007249213.1:89016-89390 GCF_000164805.1 Carlito syrichta
GGCACGGGGGGCGCAGAGGGATGGGGACCAGGCGCAGCGCGGGCTAGGGGGGCCCTGGTGCACGGGGGGGCGCTGGTGCAGCGCGCGGCCGAGGGCCGGTGCGGCGGGGTCCAGGGGTGGGCGCGGCGCTGGAGGCCTCGGCTCGACCGGCGCGGGCCGGGGCGGCTTGGGGCGCAGGTAGCCGTGCAGCGCGGAGAAGAGCTGGGCGCGGGCGGCCGGGCTGGCGTCGTGCGCGAAGGCCGCCAAGCGGAGCAGGCACTCGCGGAAGCCGGACAAGTAGCAGCTGGCGAGCGCCTCGGCGTCCTGGGCTGGGGAGCGGGGAACCCCTGGAGCCGCGGCGGCGGGGGCGGCAGGCGGGAGGACCGGCGGGCGGG
>NW_007249213.1:89410-93875 GCF_000164805.1 Carlito syrichta
AAATGCGGGAGACAGAGACAGACACGCGCGGGTGTTATTAACCTCGCCTCGGAGCAGAGCCTGCCGCTCCCCAAGCCCACCGTCCACCGCAGGGCCCGCCCGATCGTGCCCGGCCCGAGCCTCCGGATCCCCCCTCCCTCCCTCCGCTGCCCCACCCCCGCGCTGTACCCGGGGGCTCCACCCGGCTGCGCTCCCTCAAGTAGCCCACGGCGAACTCCAGGATCTCCGCTTTCTCCAGCTTCGGGTTCCGGAGGTTCTGCAGACGGGAAGGGAGGGCGCAGAGACAGAAAGGGGTGGGGAGAGAGGGGGAAAGTGGCAGGGGGAAGAAGGGAGGGGCGGGTGCAGGAGCTGGGGGTGCCCCCGATCGCATGGCGCACTGCCCACAGAACGCGCGGCCGCACGCGGAGTGGAGTTGACCGAGGACGGCCCCGGCCCCCCCGAGACGAGACCGGGTCCGACCCGAGGAGATGGAACCAACACCCAACGTGCGAGGAGGGGCTTTGAAACGGCAACCCAGGGAGCGAAGTGAGCCACCCGGCAAAACCAGCTGGCTGATGTGGGGGGTGTGGGAGAGGGAAAGGGGACATTTGGAGACCCGAAGGGTGAAACTGACCGACCCTGGGAATGAAATTTACAGAGCCGGGCGGGAAACTTACAGACCCGAGGGGTGGCGAAGAAGATCGCGTTCTGAGAGCGAGAGGGGTCTGGGATGGGATTCCAAAGGCGGGACTCGGGTCAAGATGCCTTGGGGCCAGGGTCGCCAGTCCGGCTAGGTCCCCACCCCAGCGGGAAACCCTGGGACGCGGGGATGGGGCGCTTGGGCGTCCTGGCGGAGGGACTGACCTGGTCCCGGGTCCGCTCCAGCAGCAGCAGCCTCAGCTCTTCCAGGCTGCGGTTGATGCGGTCCCGGCGCCGCTTCTCCACCAGCGGCTTCAGCATCTGCGACCAGCGGGAAAGGGAGAGCGGACCGACGGGACCGAGACTCAGCGCCGCCGCGCCGGCGTCGGATCCCGCCGCTGGGAGAGCCGGGCTTCCACCCCTTCCCCACGACCCCAGATTGCCTAGGCCCAGGCCCACTCGACCCCTCTCCGCTCCTCCTCCCCACGCCCCTAGGTCAGCTTCTGTAGCTCGCCTCCTCTCTCCCGGCTCTTCTGCATTCTCTCTCAGTCTCGTCCTCCCTCCTCCCCTCTCTGTGTCTCTCCTCTTTTCTTTCTACGTCTCCGTCTCGTGCAGTCTCTCTCTGTCTCAGTGGAGAACTTTGGGGACCCTCTGCGCGCAGTCACGTGGGCCGCACGGCGCGGGGCTCAGAGGTGGCGGCCCTGAGTGTAGAAAGGCAGATACCCAGCGCGACCGCGCCTCCTCTCCGCCCTCAAGCCCGTCTAGGCCGTCACCCTTCTAAATCTTCCAGGTCTCAGGCCTTCTCTGCAAGACCGCGTCGGGTCAGCTGCGGCTCACCGCCTGCTGGAGCGAGTGCCTGTTTTCTCCTGGTTCTGTTCCCACCCTCCTCCCTTGGCTCCGTCCTCTTCTGGCTTATTTCACTCAAACCCCGGCCCCCTCCCACGCCCTCCAGGCCGCAAGGTGTCGACCCCCACTACCCAGGCCCCTAGACCTCTGCCTTCGCCGCCCACGCCGTTCTTTTTCTGGCCCGGTCCCCTTCTTCATACTGTGCGGCTTCCTCTCTGGCTCCTGGCTCCTCGAGTCTCCCGGGCACCTCTCCCCCTCCACAGCGTCGCCGGCCACTCCCCTGACACACAGGTGTTAGGGCCCCAGTCTCCTGGCTTAACCAGGGACCTCTGCTCCTTCCGCCCCCCCGCCTCTCACCTTGGGGCCGTCCCTATTCTCCGCTCGATCCCGCGTGACCATCGCTGCTCCGGACCCTGGTATGGACCGGGTCCCCTGCGCGCCTGGAGCCTTATATCCCGCGGCGCCGGGGTAGGAGGGCTGGGACCCGGCCCCGCCCCCCTTGGGCACCCGGATTCCGCCCCTGGAGGACCCGGGCACGAGACTCCCGGAAAGGGGAGGAGTGAAAGGGGGAGGGGAAGGAGAGAAAGTGGCCTGGGAGTGTGGGAAGTGAGGGGCGAGCGGGCACCGCCTGGTTTATGGACCATAAGGCTGTGTAAGGAGGCGGATCCCAGCAGAAGGCGAAGGCTATTAGGGGAAGGGGGAGTAGTTAGGTGATTTGGGACAGAACTCACTGAGAGATGAAATTAAGAGTTTCCCCGGAATTGCAGCTTTCTCGGGGTTCACTGCACTCTCACTAACCCTGAAATTAAAAAGTTAGCACCCCTTGACCCCCCAGGCTTAATTTTGAACATCTTCCCCGAAATTCGCCTCCTTACTCGGGACAGGGAACTATCCGAGTGTGCTGGGTGAATCCACCTGGCTCAAGTGGGGCTGGCTCTGCCAGGAGGTGCAAGAGGCGCTCTGTTCTGTTCTAAGTCCGTTACATTCTAGTCCCCGAACATCTGCGCGCTCATTGTGGGCACAGGGATTCATACTGAGATTCGCACGAGAGGCCCAGCTTATCCCTGCAGGATCTAGGGAAAGAGACGATGTGACGTCGGGTAGAAGCAGAGTGGAGTAGGTGCTCCGGGAAAAGGGCCTCCTTGAGGATGACCGAACTTCGAGGGAGAGGGAGCAAGTCTTTGAAGCATAGGCAGGAATGGAGAGAGCTTTCCACTTACAGTACAGATATTTGATTCACAATGAATCGTGGGAGATCCAGGAATACGGCTGACGGGACACCTCGAACGAGTGCCTGCGCTGCTCGCCCCTCGTGACTGTAGGGGAGCAGGGAGCAGGCAGTTTTCCTAAAGGGAAAGAAAAGAATACACACAAGGTTCAACACCCACCTGAAATCAAGAACTCGACTCTCTGCAGAATGATGCCTGAACGCCCTGCGGTTTCAGAACAAAGTGCCGAGAAGATGAATTAGAAATCAAATGGGACAGCAAGATAGCCAGGGACAAGGACACGGAAAGACAGGGTTACAGACGGAGAAGGAAGACAGCTGTGGAGTCAAAGGCGAGTGGGGCTTCCTCCAAGGCCTCCCATCGGCCCTCCACACCTTGGCTTTTTTCATGGAGCCTTTCTTGCCAAAGCTCGAGCCCAGAAGGGCACAGACCTTGAGGAAGGGGCTCCCATTTGGGATCAGAGCCCCCAGCACATTCCACCTCCCACTACTTCGGCCAAATGGGAGCGCAAATGTGTGGTCCCAGCAGCCTCCACTGCCCCCCTCCTTGGGAACCTGGGCTCGGGCTGAGTTTTTCTCACCTGCACGCGAGGCTAGGGGCCCTGGGCTGTTCGCACCCGGGTGTGGGGCCGCCCCTGGCCATATGGGGTGGCTTTATGGCCCGGTGGCCGGATCCGAGAGGGAGGAATGATGGCCTGGCGCTCCACCCACGTCAACCATTCAGGGCCACTCCTTCACTGAACCCCCGGCCTGCATAGTAGCCTGACTACGCCTGCCTCAATCCGCTTTAAAAGCTAAGTTAAAACCAGTGAAGGCGTGCTAGAGTCTGCATTGGTGGTTCAGTGGTAGAATTCTCGCCTGCCACGCGGGAGGCCCGGGTTCGATTCCCGGCCAATGCACGTTCTGTTTTTTTTTCCTTTTCCCTCGAAAGGATAATAAATTTGATGACATTTCTAAGCACCCTCGATTCCACGTTTCTACACATTTCTACCAAATATTAGGTTCAGCATTTTTGAGCACCTCAGACTTTTAAGCCCCAGTCCCAGACTCTGATTCGGCCTCTCTGCTTCATCTGGGCCAGGGTCTGGACCTCCGCCTTGTCTCGGATGTGTCCGTACGTCCTCTCACTCCCCTCCTCCCAGCCTGGGGGTCCTGCGGCCTCCACGCCCCTCCCTCCGCCCCCAACCCGCACCTCCACAGGCGTGACCCTGAGAAAGGACACGGTGCCCGGATCCCTGCCGCGGGGGTCCTCTCGGCCCTCCGCGGGGGAGGGGCCTGGTCCGCCCGCCCCTCACACTCTAAATCCCTTGGTCTTGCCGTTCCTCTTCCTCCCGCTTGTTTTCTGTTCTTTCTGAAACACGTTTCCTTTTCCTAACCCCACGGGCCCGGGCCTTTTCCCGGTCTGGGAGTTCCTCTCGGCGTCTCTGTCTCCGTATTTCTCACGTTCTTTCCAGGTCCCTTGGCGACTCCTGCTCTGGGTCTCCTGGGTCTGGGGTCGTCTCGGACTCCGAGTCTCTCCAGTCCCTCGACGTCTGAGTCTCCGCAGCGGGCTCTCTGGGACCTCTCGCCCTGGCTCCGGTCTCTCTGCCTCTCCGTCTCTGGGTCTCTTCGGCTCTCTGGGATCTCTCGGCGTCTCTCCGGGTCTCTGTCGCCTCCCGGGACTCTGCGCTCCCACGCTCCTGCCGTCCCCTGGGAAGCTCGCTCACACCTCCAGGTTCCTGCCACCTCCCGTCCCCGCCCCTTCCCGGCCGCTTTGATCCCGCACGCGTCGGG
>NW_007249213.1:94142-96748 GCF_000164805.1 Carlito syrichta
TTTCCGCGCTCTTCCGGCGCGCTCGGCCTCCCTTCGCGCGCCCCTCCTGCCACTGCCTCCGGCCGCTGCCGGGGCTGCCGGGGTCCCGGGTTTCTGGGTCGCTGTCTGGGTCCAGGCCTTAGTCCACCTCGGTCTCTCTCTGGAGCTCGCCCTGGGACAGTGTCTCTGTCTCCTGTCTCTTTCGGCCTATCTGCTTCATCTGGGCCGGGGTCTGGACCTCCGCCTTGTCTCGGATGTGTCAGTGACTGGCAACAGTCTCTTTTCAGCTCCGAAGAGTGGCCCCAGAAGGCATTTGTAAAAGGAGCTGGGCACCTGTATGTCTGTTGTATTAATATTTTTCACTCAGCCGATATCCATGGAGTGCTCCCGTGTGCCAAGTATTCTCCGCCATCGGGGTGTATTAGGTCTGGGCGCTCCAGAAGCTTACATTAAGGTGGGGGGGACAGAAAATAATTAAAGCAGAAAATGATACAAGATAGTTTCAGATGGTTACGTGGCTGTGGGAAGAAAGCAAAAAACCAGTCGTGGGGGTGACTTGAGAGTGAAGTGCTTTACTCTGGGTGGTCAGAGGCGACCTCTAAAAGAAGGTGATTTTTGAACCCAGGGCAGGCAGGAACAGCAAGTATGAAGACTCTGAGGTAGGAAAGTGCTCTGCTTGTGGGAGCTGGAGAAAGGGGGCCCGACTAGCTGGGATGGAGAGTTTAGAGAGCGCAGAGATCCGAGGAGAAAGTTAGGCGTGGCCCACCCCACAGGGCCTTGAAGGCTTTGTGAGGAGTTTGAGTTTTAGTCTAAGGGTGTTGGGAAGCCAGTAGAGAATTTTCATCGGGAGAAGTATATTCTCTGACTTAGGTTTTAAAAGATCATTTTGGAGCCGGGCTCGGTGGCTCAGCCTGGAATCCCAGCACTTTGGGAGGCTGAGGTGAGTGGATTGCCTGAGCCCGAGGGTTCGAGACCCTCCTGAGCAGCAAGACCTCATCTCTACAATAAATCAAAAAATCAGCCGGGTGTGGTCGCGGGCGCCTGTAATTCCGGCTACTTGGAAGGCTGAGGCAGAAGGATCACCGGAGCCCAGCGGGTCGAGGCTGCGGTGGCTGGGAGCGGCCACTGCACTCCGGTCTGGGCGACAGAGTGAGACTCCAACTCAAAAATAAGTAAATGATCATTTTGGTCACTGAGCCTGGTAGCTCATGCCTGTAATCCCAGCGGCCGAGGAAGTTGAGGCAGGAAAGGATTACTTGAAGCCAGGAGTCTGAGACTTGCCTGGGCAATATAGTGAGACCTAGTCTGCAATCCCAGTTACTCAGGAGGCTGAGGCGGGAGTATAGTTTGAGCCCAGGAATTCAAGGCTGCAGTGAGCCATGTTCATGCCACTGCACTCCAGCCTAGGTAGCAGAGTGAGACCCTGACTCTATAAAAAGGGGGGGGGGGGGAACATCACATTGGCTGCTGTGTGGAGAATGGAAGCAGAGAGTTCATTTGGGAAGCAGGAGCAGCCTTCTGGGCAGGACATCATGACGGTGGCCTGTACCAAGGAGATGGCAGTGGAGAGAGAACAGGAGTGAACTGCTTCTAGGTCTTTGACTTAAGTACAATCATGCGTCGCTTAACATGAGGTTCTGTTCTCTGAATGTGTCACTATGTGATTTTGTCCTGCAAACATCACAGAGTGTATTAACACAAACCTAGATGGTGTAGCCTACTACACCTAGGCTACTAACCTGTGCAGCATGTTACTGTACCAAATATAGTAGGCATTTGTGACACAAAGTGTTTGTGTATCTAAACATAGAAAAGGTAATGCATCGCGATAATGTTACAGCAGCTATGTCCTCACTAGGCAGTAGGAATTTTTCAGTTCCATTGTAATCTGATGGATCCAACTTGGTAAACGTGGTCCATCATTGACTGTAAGTCATTATTCGGCACATGGCTGTAACTGCGTAGAAGGCAGAACCTTTTACTGAGATGGAAAACACTGTAGGATGTGGGGAGAGGTAGCCAGCATTATACTTTAGCCACGCATGTGGGGTGACATTCTCCCTTAGACTTCCTAGTGGAGGTTACACTTAGACTGGGAGCATACAAGTCTGGAGATCAGAACTGGAGGGTAAATATGGAGGAGTGAATGGGAGAAAGATGGCTTTTAGTGCTATGAAAATGGAGTACCTCGGGAGAGAGTGTGAAGAGAAAGGGCTGAGCGTGGATAACTGGGGCACCCAACACTTAAAGATCAGTTGAGGAGGAAGAATTGGCAAAGGAGTCCAGCGTGGTCAGAGAGGTAGCAGGAAAACCAGGGGGGTGAGGTGTTCTGGAAACCAAGAAAACAATGTATAAAGAAGGAGATTTCGTGATCTATTGCCCAGCATGGTGCCCTCAGGTGGTAATAATGTAGCTTCAAGTACGTCAAGTATTTTGAAATAGCTAAAGAAAAGGAGTAGATTTCAAATGTTCTCACCCCACAAAAAAGGCAGGTAAGGTCATGGGTATGTTAATTAGCTTGATGTAATTATTCCACAATGTACTTATATACATATTAAAACAGCACATTGAGCCGGGCTCCGTGGCTCAGCCTGTAATCCCGCGCCTTTGGGAGGCTGAGGTGAGTG
>NW_007249213.1:96945-97353 GCF_000164805.1 Carlito syrichta
CCACTGCACTCCAGTCTGGGCGACAGAGTGAGACTCCAACTCAAAAAAAAAAAAACAGCACACTGTACCCCATAAATATATATAATTGTTTGTCAATTAAATATAATAAGGGGCAACCCTTTCAGGTACCCTCCCGCTGTGGGAGCTTTTCTGTCTTCTCAATAAATCCTGCTTTCTAAATAAATAAATAAGTAAATTGACTTTTTTTCTTGTTTTCTGACCTTGTATCCAACAAGAATAAATAAATTTTTTTGTTTTTTGATTCGGATTCTCACTCTGTCATCCAGGTTGGAGTTCAGAGACACACTCATGGCCACCACAGCCTTCTCCTCGACCTCCCAAAGTGCTGGGATTACAGGCATGAGCTGCCATGCTGGGCTATATATATATATATATATATATATATAT
>NW_007249213.1:97738-99294 GCF_000164805.1 Carlito syrichta
TAGAGATGAGGTCTCGCCTGCCCAGGCGGGTCTCGAACCTGCGGGCTCAGGCAATCCACTCTCCTCAGCCTCCCAAAGACGTGGGATTACAGGCTGAGCCACCAAGCCCGGTTTATTTTTATTTTTATTTATTTATTTATTTATTGAGTCGGAGTCTCGCTGTCGCCCAGGTTGGAGTGCAGTGGCAAGCTCACAGCCACTGCAGTCTCGACCTGCTGGTCTCAGGTGATCCTTCCACCTCAGCCTTCCAAGTAGCTGGAACTACAGGCATCCTCGGCTAACTGTTTTATTTATTGTAGAGATGCTGTCTTGCCAAGCTGCCCAGGCTGATCTTGAACCCTGAATTCAGGCAATCCTCTCGCCTATACCTCCCAAAGTGCTGGAATTGCAGGCTTGAGCCACCGCGCCCGGCCAATAAAATTTTTAGGTGGTTGCTGGGAGGTTCGCTAAGGGAAAGATAGAGAAGCAACCATCTAGTGTAGCATCTTGAAAGTCACAGATGACTCAAGGGAGAATGACTTCTGTACTATCCCACTTGAATGGGTCAAGATAAGAATGGGATGTGCTGTTCTCAGGAGAAGGGAAGGTGGGGGTGGGGTGACAGCCAGCAGGGCATGACATGTACACTGTGTGCATATAGGGTCTGGTCATATCAGTGCTTAGTATTCCCTTAGCTTTCTCTAAATCTGCACAAGACCAACCCTTTAAAAAAAAAGGTGGTAGACAAGTCCCAACCAGTCCTCTCTATTTTTGCCCATTTTGCCCACAAGCTGTATTGGTCTGATCAGTGGTGTATGGCTCATGTCTGGTCCAAATAAAGGTAGCTGCTGCTGACCTCTGGGGAAAAAAGGGGGGGCGATGTGAAGGCATGCAGATAGCAGCTGTCTACAATGTGACCAAGTTTTGCCATGAATAGGGAGCGATAATAATGTGTGGTGACCAGAAGCACAAGAAGGAAAAGAGGATTGCTAGAGCAAGTTTGATGCTGAGCAGAATAGCCAAGAACTGGGGGTAGAGGGTGGGTAGGCCTGTGCAGGTGAAGAAACCAGCCTCAGTAGCAGGAAAGACTCCTTTCCCATAGTGAGGTGGGGAGACAGGGTGTTGGTCAATGGGTTCCTGGGAAGGATGTGACAGGCTCTCCGGTTGCTCCCTTTTCTTCAAGAACAATGGATCAGGCCAGGTGCGGTGGCTCAAGACTGTAATTCCAGCACTTTGGGAAGCCAAGGCCAGAGAATTGCCTGAGCCCAGGGGTTCGAGACCAGCCTGTACAACTTGGTGAGCCCTCTGGTCTACGGTAAATCAAAAAATTAGCCAGGCGTGGTGGCACACACCTGTAGTTCCAGCTACTTGGAAAGGCTGAGGTGGAAGGATCACCTGAGCCCAACAGGTCAAGGCTACAGTGGCTGTGCGTATGCCACTGCACTCCAGCCTGGGCGGTAGAGTAAGACTCCAACTCAAAAAAACAAAAATACAATGAATCAAGCTCGTTGGAAAAGGAAGAGCTACAGATCTTTTTTTTTTTTTTTCTTTGAGTTGGAGTCTCACTCTGTCACCCA
>NW_007249213.1:99504-102692 GCF_000164805.1 Carlito syrichta
CCTCAGCCTCCCAAAGGCACAGGATTACAGACTGAGCCACCGAGCCCAGCTGCTACAGATCTTTTGAAGAGAAAGAAGTTGTGAGATATTCATGTTGAATAGGATTTCTAGGCAGGTTGAGATTCTTTTTGAAGTGTGGGACCAAGAATTTCAAGTGCAGAAGCCAATTCACCATGAAACTAATGAAGTTCAGGGGACTTCACTTACGCAGACTCCTGGGAAGGCCATAGTCTTCTGTACAATTTGCAGACATTTGATATTTTCACTTCAAGTGGTAAAGACCAGTCTCTTTCTACTGCATCACACTCCCATCTCGTGTTGGAATGGCTGTGGGCATTCTGGAGATCTAGTTACAGGGAAGGAGAGTTGGATAGACATAAGATTCATGGTTTCATGGGACATGTTTAGGTGATTTGTAGTCACTTCCATATGTATAGTTAAGTTAGCGTAGTTATCTGGTGTAGAATGGCTTCCAGGAATACTCCTGTCCCCTTTTCCCAGTGACCAGGCTTCATGCTGTGAGGGTGCAGCGCCAGAGGGCACACGTGATATGAATGTGTCCAATGGCTCTTGACACTATTAGGACATGGGTGGTAGAGGAGAAACAAGATTTGAAACATACAGAGCCAGTGACTAGTCTGGAAAGTATAGAGGTATGCCGGCAGCTAATTAATACAAACACTTCTAAGTTATTTTTCTGGACTTTGTGACATTTGTGGTATTTGTGAGTTTAAGTTTGTAAGTTGTTGTGATCTATAGTTTCATTTTAAATATTATTTTTTGGTATCTAATTTTAACTTTTTTTCCTACAAAACTCTCTCCTTCCCCAAATTATATAAGCTTCAGGCCCCCAAAACATAGAGCTGTTATAGTATGATACTAGTTGGACAGGCTGGATGGTTGTTCCCAACCCACTGCTCCAGGGATCATGTGGCCTGTGAGGATATTCCCCTCCTCTCTTCCTAACGTATCTGTGTCTGAGAGTGTCGGTGGGGTTTCCATGTGATTTGCACACTTCTGTGTCTGCATGAACCTGTGTCCATTTGCATTTGTGGTTGTGCCTGCATATATTATGGCCTAATGGCATATATGGGCATCTGAGCCTCCAGTCTCTTCCTGGCTGCCCTCTCAACAATGGGCCACATTGGGATTTAGGGGAAGAGAGCTCATGTCCCACACAAACTAAGCTTCTAGGGAGGCAGGGGGTGGGGAAAAAACAGAGACAGCACAGCTGGTAGAGTGTCCCAGCTTCCCCTTCCCCGCTGTGACCTCTCCCCAGGCTTGGGTTCGGAGGCTCAGCTCCTCCCTCTTCAGTTCTTCAAAGGGAAGGCTGGCTTCCTGAGACTCCTCTGGGTCTTGGCTAGGGAGACTTCCTGGGAGGTTGGGTCCTAGGGGACTGGAGGTTGAAAAGTACAAAGATCAGCGCCCTGGGCTGAGGGGGACCAAGACGCATCTCCGGACCCCAAGGGAACATTCAGGGCCCTGGTCCTGCCTCCCCCAGAAGAAAGGGTGGCCCAGACCCAGGCGGGATAAAAGGGACAGCAAATACTTCAGGAACCATAAAACTCCCCAGACACAAAAGGCCTGGGACCCTGAACTTCATTCACTCATCAGCACATATTTATAGAATACACACTGTGGGCCCATGTCTGTTCTAGAGTATAGCTCCAAGCAAAACAATGATCTCTGTCCTTATGGGTTATGCATTCTTGTGGGAGAAACAGTCAATGGACATTATATAAGACATATCATTTGTTAGACAGTGCTCTAGAGAAAAAAAGCAGAGAAGAGGAGTGCAGCGTGAGAATCATAATTTTATTTATTTATTTGTTTGTTTGTTTGTTTGTTTTTGAGTCAGAGTCTCACTCTGTTGCCCAGGCTGGAGTGCAGTAGCCTATTCATGGCCAACGCAGCCTCAACCTGCTGGGCACAAGCGATCCTTCTGCCTCAGCCTTCCAAGTAGCTGAAACCACAGGCATGTGCCACCATACCCAGCTATTTTTTTTTTTTTTAATTGTAGAGATGAGGTCTCACCAAGTTGTCCAGGCTGATCTCGAACTCCTGGGCTCAGACAATCCTCTAGCCTCGGCCTCCCAAGGTATGAGTCACCATGCCCGACCTTGTAATTTTATTTTAGGCTGGAGTGCAGTGACATAATAAAGACTCACCGCAGACTCCACATCCTGGGCTCAGGTGATCTTTCCACCTCAGTCTCCTGAGCGAGGCTAAGCTGGGACTACAGATGCGCACCACCACATCTGGCTTATTTTTCTGATTTTTTTGTCGAGATGAGATCTTGCTATGTTGCCCAATCTGACCTTGAACTCCTGAACTCAAGTGATTCTCCCACTTCGGCCTCCTAACATGCTGGGATTACAGGCATGAGCCACTGTGACCAACTGAGAATTGTAATTTTAGATGTTGTGATTAGGAAAGGACTCACTAAGAAAGTGAAATGTAAGTGAAGAATGGGCAGGTTAGGGGATAGCTGGGGAAGAACATTCCAGGCAGAGAGAACTGCAAGCACGAGGGCTCTGAGGTAGCAATATGCCTAGCCTGTGAAAGAAACCAGGAAGTGGGCTAAGGCCGAGCCCGGTGGATCAAGCCTGTAATCCCAGCACTTTGGGAGGCCAAGGCGAGAGGATTGTCTGAGCCCAGGGGATCGAGACCAGCCTGGGCAACTTGGTAAGACCTCATCTCTACAATAAATCAAAAAATTAGCCAGGCGTGGTGGCGCATGTCTGTAGTTCCAGCTACTTGGAAGGCTGAGGCAGAAGGTTCCCTGAGCCCAGTGGCTGCAGTGGCTGTGAGCGTGCCACTGTACTCCAGCCTGGGTGACAGAGTGAGACTCCGACTAAAAAAAAGAGTGATGGCATCTACATCATAAATCTGTAGAGAACCTGGGAGAAGCTTCTGCTTGCAGTTCGTGCCATTGTTGCCATTGAAAACCCTGCTAACCCGGCACGGTGGCTCACACCTATAATAACAGTACTTTGGGAGGCGGAGGTACTTGGCAAGTTAATTTAAAAATTAACTGGACATGGTGGCACGCGCCTGTGGTTCCAGCTACTTGGAAGGCTGAGACGGAAGGATTACCTGAACCCAGTAGCTTGAGACTGTGGTGGCCATGAGCGTGCCACTGCACTCCAGCCTGGGTAACAGAGTAAGACTCCAACTCAAAAAAAAAA
>NW_007249213.1:102712-125192 GCF_000164805.1 Carlito syrichta
CCAAAAAAAAAAAAAAAAAAAAGGAAAGAAAAAGAAAAGAAAGCCCTGCTGATGCCAGTGCCATATCTTTCAGGCATGCTGGCCATTAGCTGTGCCGATGTTTGCTGCTGCCACCAGAGCCACTCCTATTGCTGACCGCTTCACTTTTGGAATCCTCACCAACCAGATCCAGGCAGCCTTCCAGGAGCCCCGTCTGCTGGTGGCTACTGATCCCAGAACTGACCACCAACCTCTCACAGAGGCATCTTATGTTAACCCGCCCACCATTGTTCTGTATAACACAGACTCTGCTCTGCGCTATGTGGACATTGCCATCTCGTGCCACAACAAGGGAGTTCACTCAGTGGGTCTGATGTAGTGGATGCTGGCTCAGGAAGTTCTGCGTATGCATGAACGTAGGCGTTTCGAGTAAACACCCGTAGAAGGTTATGGCTGATCTCTACTTCTGCAGAGATCCCAAAGAGATTGAAAAGGAAGAACAGGTTGCTGCTGAAAAAGCTGTGACCAAGGAAGAATTTCAGGGCGAATGGACTGCTCCAGCTCCTGAGTTCACTGCTACCCAGCCTGAGGTTGCCGACTGGTCTGAAGGTGTGCAGGTGTCCTCTGTGCCAATTCAGTGGTTTCCTACTGAATGGGTAGGGACAACCACTGCGTGGTCGTAAGCTGTTCTTCCACAGGCTCTTAAGCAACATGGAGAAATTAGATTGATGGAAAATAAACATCAGTTTCTAAAAATAATAATAATAAAGAATAGTATAAAGAACTCCTGGACACACTTTTCCATTCATTGTTACATTTGCTTTATCATGTCTCTCCAAATGTTATATAGATGTAAAATATTTGTTTGCTGAAACATTTGGGGGCACAAATTGAAATACATTTATTCCTAGTTACTGTGTGTGTTTCCTAAGGACAAGGACATTCATAGCATAATAGTAAATAATGCTCCACTTATCAAAATCAGGGCATTAAAATTAATATACTACTATTATTTTATCCACCATCACATTCAGATTTACTCACTTGTTCCCATGATGTCCTTTATTTTATTTTTGAGTCAGGGTTTCACTCTGTCACCCAGGCTGAAGTGCAATGGCACTCTCACAGCCACCACAGGCTTGACCTGCTGGGTTCAGGTGATCCTTCTGCCTCAGCCTTCCAAGTATCTGGAACTACAGGTGTATGCCACCACATCTGGCTAATTTTTTTTTTTTTTTATGAAGTTGTGGGGTACAGTTAAGGGTTAGGTATACAATTGCGTTTCATTCAGGCACCCTGTTGATATGGGGTGTTTTCCCGTTCCCAGACAGATATTTGCTACTGTTAATCCCATCTCCCTCCCCCCACCATAGTTTCCCAGTACGGTCAGTCATTTTCGTATAGTATTGCATTGGATGTTTAAGGTCCATTATATGAGTGAGAACATGTGATATTCGGATCTTTGTTTCTGTGAGAGGTCACTCAGTATTATAGACTCTAGTTCCATAATTTTTTAACTTATTGTAGAGACGAGGTTTCGCCATATAGCCCAAGCTGGTCTGGAGCCCGTGGGCTCAGGCAATCCTCCACCTCTGCCTCCCAAAATGCTGAGATTACAGGTATGAACCACCGTGCCAGACCCCCACTGATGATTTTTAACTCCAGCCCTGCCTCCATACTTGTTAGTTGTCAGTTTACTGTAAGTAAGATATTTCCCTCTCAAATTCTATTTATTTACTTGTATCTATTTAACTCAGTATGAACTTTGGATTTCTATTTTATTCATTGAATTATAATCCATTACAATACAATCATTATTCATTTTAATGCCCAAATTGTGCCAGATTTAGTCAATGGGAGCCCCTTTGACTGCAGCACCTAGCTGCTGTGTCTTTGTTATATACATCCAATAGTCTCTGAGTACTTTCTACATTCTGGTGTGACAAAATGTTCCAAGATCATCTTGGAATTCCCCCATCCCAGTTCTAAAACCAGACTTTTGTCTAAGGATCTCTGATTTCATTTTAGTAACCAAGATCCAGGCATTTGGTATGTTCATTGCTACCAAGTGTATCATTGCTTCTAGGCTTGCTCAGTTGACAGAGCTAGAAAATATGTGAATAGATTGTGTACGTGTATATACATTATCTATATACATTAAAAATACACATCATAGCCGGGCTCGGTGGCTCAGCCTGTAATTCCACGCCTTTGGGAGGCTGAGGTGAGTGGATTGCCTGAGTTCACGGGTTCAAGACCCGCCTGGGCAGCGAGACCTCATCTCTACAATAAACCGAAAAATCAGCTGGTCGTGGTAGCACATGCCTGTAATTCTGGCTACTTGGAAGGCTGAGGCAGAAGGATCGCCAGAGCCCAGCAGGTCGAGGCCGCGGTGGCCGGTAGCGGCCACTGCATTCCAGTCTGGGCGACAGAGTGAGACTCCAACTCAAAAACGAAAAACAAAAAAAAAAAACTACGTAGTCAGGCCAGGTGCCTGAAAATGAAAATATGTCAACAAAGTGAGTGCTTGTCATTACCTTCACCACTACACCCTGGCCCAAGTCACCTTCATCTCTCACCTAGGTTACTGGCTTCCATTCTTGCTCCTCATTCTCTTATAGTCTACTCTTTTTTTTTTTTTTTTTTTTTGAGTTGGAGTCTCACTCTGTTGCCTAGGCTGGAGTGCAGTGGCACACTCACAATCACAGCAACCTTGACCTGCTGGACTCAGGCCATCCTTCCACCTCAGCCTTCCAAGCAGCCAGAATTACAGGTGTGTGCCACCACACCCAGTTAATTTTTAAATTTATTGTAGAGATGAGATTTTGCCAAGTTACCCAGGGTGGTCTTGAACCTGTGGGCTTGGGCAATTCTCACACCTCGGCCTCCCAAAGTGCTGGGTTTGTAGGTGTATGCCACTGCATCAGGCTCCTTATAGTCTACTCATAACACATTGTGCAGAATGATCCTTTTAAAGCATAATTTAGATTCTGTCATTCCTCTCTATGACATCTTCCATTGGAGGTGTCAATATGACATCATAGTTTTATATATTTATTTATTTTTCTTTGAATCAGAGTCTCACTCATCCAGGCTGGAGTACAGTGACTCACTCACAGCTACTACAGCCTCCACTTGCTGAGCTCAGGTGATCCTTCCACCTCAGCCTTCCAAGTAACTGGAAACACAGGCTTGTACCACCACACCCAGCTAATATTTTGATTTATTGTAGAGACAAGTTCTTGCCAAGTTGCCCAGGCCGGTCTCAAATGCCTGGCCTCAAGCGATGCTCCCACCTTAGTCTCCCAAAATGCTGGGAGTACAGTCACGTGCCACTGCACCTGGCCTCAACTGAAGGAATGGAATTTCCATTTACTGAGATGGAAAGCCTACAGATGAAGCCAGTTTTTTTGTTTTGCTTTGTTTTGTTGTTTGTTTGTTTTTGAGTTGGAGTCTCACTCTGTCGCCCAGACTGGAGTGCAGTGCCACTCCCGGCCACCGCAGCCTCGACTGCTGGGCTCCGGCGATCCTTCCGCCTCAGCCTTCCAAGTAGCTGGAGCTACAGGCACGCGCTACCGCGCCCGGCTAATTTTTTGATTTATTGTAGAGATGAGGTCTCGCCTGCCCAGGCGGCTCTCGAACCCGTGGGCTCAGGAAATCCACTCACCTCAGCCTCCCAAAGGCGCGGGATTACAGGCTGAGCCACCGAGCCTGGCTTGAAGCCAGTTTTGGAGAGAAGTTTCGTTTGCACTTTTTGAAACTGCGGTCTGTATCAGATAGATATCCAAGTGGAGATGATATATGGGCAATAAGATATTGGCATCTGTAATTCAGGGAAGAGTTCTGGAGCTGGAGATGAAAATCTGGGATGTGTTAATGTATAACCTGGTGTCTAAAGTCATGAAGCTGGAGATGACCAGTGAGTACCGGTAGAGAAGAGGTTGGAACATTAAGCATTGGAAACACTCCAACATTTAGAGATCCAGAAGATGAGGAAGCAGCAAAGGAGTCTGTGAATGAACTACTGATGAAGTAGACAGTAGTGTGGTGTCCCAAAAGGCAAGAGAAGACAGTGTTTCTAAGAGGGGAGAGTAAGCTTCTCTGTCAACTGCTGCTAAGTCCAGTCAATGGATTTAGCAATATAGTGATCATTCGGCAACTTTAACAAGGGCAAGGGGTGCCTGACTGGAGAGGCATCAGAGAAGAATGGGAAGATGGAATTGGAGACAGTGAGTATAATTTGTTCTGCTTGCTTCAGGGGGGACCAGAGAAATGGAATGGTAGTTGGAAGGGGTGTGGGGTCAAGATCGCTTTTGTTGTCTTGCTAGTTCTAAATTGGAAGAAATTAGTATGTGTTGGCTGATGAGAAAAATTTGATGGTATAGCAAAAAAGCAATGGCCTTGTGTGGGTCGGGGGAGACGGAAAATCTAGTAAGTGTAGGTGGACGCATTCATCTACACTAATGAGGGAGAGGAACAGTATGTGGTCACAGACTGAACGGGGTAGATAGGGAGGGAAGGAGATGCAATTGCGACTGTCTGTGGGAAATTCTTCGGAATGCTTTATTTCCTTGGTGAATCAGGGAATAAAGGTGAGGGAAAATAAGGGATTTGTGGTTTGAGGTGAGAGAATAAATAAAATAGCTGTATAGGAGAGTAGGATGGCGAATGGATTTAAGAAATGTAGCAAGATTGCTGAGAACCACTAAGGAACCACCTGAGGTTGGGTGGAGTTACAATTTGAAGTTGTCAGTAAAAAGGCTTTTGCACGTCGCTGGGAAGCCGAGGCTCGCAAGAGGGCGCTCGCGGGCCGGTCCCGGGTGACTGAGTCCCTGAAATCCTCAGAATAATGCAAGAACTCTAAGGGATGAAAGGGCTGGAAAACAGACTGCTTCCTCCTTCTCCTTCGGAAGCAGAGATACTGTCAAAACTACTGACGCTGTGAGCAGGATTCGAACCTGCGCGGGGAGACCCCATTGGATTTCGAGTCCAACGCCTTAACCACTCGGCCATCACAGCCGCGTGCGGCCTGGGCCCTGCGCAACTATAGCTGCCTATTAACACGCCCGCCTGCTGCCGACTCCACCCCCGCTGTTTCGAGATGTTTATGCGCGTGCGCTTAGGTTCAGTGACTCTGGCCGTGCCTTCCATCGAGAAGCCTTAAGGTTGGAGCGGCATCTTTCCCATACTCCTCTCCGCGCACAGGACGGCCCCAACAAAACGGATCCAAACCCACGCCCAGTCTTGCATACCCTTGAGGGAAGACTACGGGGTGCCTACTCCATCGTGGTTCCTGAAAGTGAACCGGGAGTCTTAGCTTCCAAATACACATCAAAAGTGCACGGGAACCTAAGCCCAAAGAAGGATTGGCTTGAAAGAAGAAGAATCTTTGGAAACAACGACCCTTTTGAGGGTGGTGGAAACGCACTGCCCGCGGCAATAATATACCACTTTATACGGGCGCAGGCACCGCTGGGATTCGAACCCAGGATCTCCTGTTTACTAGACAGGCGCTTTAACCAGCTAAGCCACGGCGCCGACGAAAGACCGCTTGCGTCTCGAGATACATCAGCTGTTAGCAGGTGCCAGTACGTGATAAATAATCACTAAATAGTAACTAGAGGGTTTTCATGGGTTCCTTTCCTAGTTACCTCTTCCTTTACAGGTTGTGAAGCAGATGGTTTTAACGCTCCGACTTCCCTCCTCCCACACCTTTGGGGGGCTAACTCAACTATGAATGAGCGCATAACTTCATGTCCCTTAGCTTCCTGGACTGACTGACCTGCTGAAAGGCCCTCTCCTGTGTGGTGACCAAGAAGCTAAAGCAGCCAGACATTCTCAACTGTCTCAGGGTACCATGGAGTTAAGTAGGTTTCCCCCTACCTGGGCTGTGACCAGGTTGGAGCCTGCCCAAGGCCTACTATAAGCTGCCTCTCATCTCTCCCTCCCAGGACAATCCCAGCTGAAGCAATGATAGTGAGAATACAACTGGAGTTAGGCGTAGATTCAGCGGGCTCAGCAAGACCCCTCAACTGGAAAGGATGTGCAAAGAGGAGGAAAGGGGTTCATCAGGGGATCAATTGCCCACCCTCACTACAAACTTCACTGTGGCAGGGCCACACCTCCCCGCAACGGTACACTCGAACTTCAAACTTCATTCCACAAAGACCTGGGCTTTTTTTCTTTTTGTATTAAAAAAGTAGTAACAGACACAATATCAAAAACACAAATGCTGTAGGTAGAGGGTGCAGCTGAGAACGCCTGGGTCCCACCTGAGGGGCAGCACCAGGGACTCCATGGCCCACCAACCTCCCCCACCCTGAAGCAGCTAGGGGTTCCAACCCCTGGGTCCTGCTTGGGCCTCAGGCTCTCCTCCTCCCATCTGGAGAGGAGGTGGGGGAGAGCTGTCTCCCCCAATAAATAAGTGCAGCCCCAACTCTCGGGACTGGACTCAGGCTCAGCTGGGATTTGGAGAAACCACTTCAGCAGCTTGTCAGCAACCTGTCCAGGGGAGAGTACACCCAACCAAGGGCGGTAGGTGACCCTCCCCTGGGCTGGGCTGAGGAGTTCCACCCTCTGTTCCCTGAAAGGCCAGAGGCAGCCCCTAGATCCTGGGCTGGCGCTGGGGGTCCAGCCCCCTACGGTGGGAGAAGCTGGGGCAGTTTCCTATTAGTTGGTCCAGCCATATCCGAGTTCTGAGAATTGGGACACAGGAGAAGAAAGCCTCTCATGGACTTGCAGAGATGATCCCCAAATGCAGTCTAGCTGGTGCCATTTTCTGTTGTGGGTAAGGCTGGACTGGGTGAGCTCCCACCTTGTTCCTCCTCCTCCTCCATGGCCAAGTCCTGAGAGCTTGAGACGTTGGCCCCAACGTGGGCTCGGGCCTCCTCATGGCCCTCCCCCTCACCACTGCCACCATCACCACTGCCCCCCTCGCCTCCACCCTCCTCCATGGGCTCCAGGCCCAGTCCATCCAGCTCTGAGAAGAGTGGGTCATCATGGTGGCCAGGGTCTTGGGTGCTGCTACCACAGTCCACACAGGCCTTGGAAAGAGAAAGGGGATATGAGTGAGTCAGGCATGGTCCTTTCTGCTAATATGTCAGCCCAGCTTTCCACCCTTAGCCCAATAGTGCTTCCCAAAATGTCCTCCCAAGAAGCACTAGTTTATACAGATGCTCCTGGGATCCAAAAAGGCTGGAAAATGCTTTGTATGCTCTACCTAGACCCCATTATGGGACAGTCACAATATATAGTAATATAGGATAGGCTCAGAAAAGTTCTGCAAAGACTCATGTGACTTAATACTATATAATCCAGCTGGGCGCAGTGGTTCAAGTCTACAATCCCAACACTTTGGGAGGCCAAGGCAAGAGGATTGCTTAAACCCAGGGCTCGAGATCAGCCTAGGCAATTTGGCAAGAGATCTCATCTCTACAATAAATCAAAAAATTAGCCAGGCATGGCAGCACGCGCCTATAGTTCCATCTACTTGGAAGGCTGAGGTGGAAGGATCGCCTGAGCCAAGCAGGTCAAGGCTGCAGTGGCTGTGAGTGTGCCACTGCACACCAGCCTGGGCGATGAAATGGGACTCCAACTCAAAAAAAAGAAAAATACTATATAATCCAGCAATAAACTTAGTAGAATTAGCATCCTTCAAATTTAATGATCCAAGGACACTGAAATCAACCCTTAGACTCTAACCCTTGAATTTGAGCTCGATTCTTTCTTTTCTCCCTGTCCCAGGCTTCTCCTCTCACCATCACATCGAGAGCCCGAGGCAGCTGGCCCTTCCGGACCCAGGAGTGTACAGCACCCAGTTCTCGCCGCTGGTCCTCGGAGAACCGAGGCTGCTGTTTCTGCATTGCCCGGAGCCGTTCCCGGTCCTGCTTCAGCACAGAGGTCATGTCCCTGTCCAGGAAGGACCGGGACCCATGAAGTTGGCATTCTTCCTCTACCACAACTACCCATCCACCGCCTCATGCTCCTCCCCTGAACCAGGACTATGGGAGTTCATGGTTTCCAAGACCAGGATACCTGCTCTCAGCCTGGGAGGAACTAATGATAGGGCTCCAAGGGGGAGGGCGTATGATGTAACCTCCAGGGAAAAGCCAGCTCCAGAAAAGAAAATCCCACTTTAGCAGAGTGGGCAGACCTCCCTGTCTCTGAGAGGAAGGCTAAGGAGGCCCCTGAAATCCCTTACCTGGAGGGCACTTGGTAGGTCATCATGACACGCTGGTCAGCATTGGCCATGAGCAGCCAAATGGGATCCTGAAGCACATATTTAATGACCTGGTCCCCAGGCTCAGCCCTGGCCTGAGCAGCCCCAGCCTCAGCCTCAGAAGAGTCAACGCTGCCAAAGTATTTGCTTGTGTGGCTGCTCTGACTGCTGCCTGCGAAACGGGGGCAGGTCAGCAGAGAAAGGCTGGCCAATGCTCCTACCCCCTGGGCCTCGTAAGGCCTCCCACATGTCCATCCCAGCGGCCTTAGGAAGCTCAGCCAAAATGGGGCCCGGCCTCCTAACTCCCCAGTCACTGCCCTGCCCTGCCCTGGGAGGCGTTGGAGGGTGGGCACTCACGGGTGATGCTGGCTGAGGTGCTGCCCGCCTCATGGGAGCCTGAACCAGACCCAGAGCCCAAACCAGAGCCCAAGGAGCCTGAGGCTGCAGAGCCTGTGCCAGAGCGAGAGTCTTCTTGCAGCAGCAGTTCAAGGAGATCACTGGAGCCAGAAAGCGCGTCCTGATTGGAGGACTCAGTTACCTCCACCTGGGGGAGTGGGCAGGACATGGGGAGGGATTAAGGGATCAGCACCTAGGCGTCCCTTTAACTGCTTCCACTGGTCAGGAGATACACCCAACTCAAGGGATCTCTGCTCCCCACTCCATTACAGTGGGGCCAGGCTGAGAGAGAAGAGAACTGGCAAAGAGTAGGGACGTGAGGCCAGACCCTTTCCAAGTGGCAAGTGAGCTCTCAGAAGTTACAGAACTGTTCCTTTACAGAGGAGGTAGTCAATTTATGCCTCATTCAGAAATCCAGCTAGGGTCTCCCTCCCCTGACACGTCTTGGAGACTGACACTGATCCAGCAGAGGGCAGGAGACAGCACAAAGTAGAAGAGGGGCATAAGTTGAGGGCTGGGGGGCTGATAGGAAGATGCAGCAAGTCAGTGCTCACCAGTCTGGCCTCTGGCTCAGCAGCCTCCTCACTGGGAGGTGGGGGCCCAGCACTGCTCCCAGGGCCCCCTGCAACAGCAATCCCCTCAGCACGGGGGGGCTCCTCAAGCTGCAGCAGATTTAGCTGGAGCGGGGAGCTGCATCTCGAGTTGAACAGTGGAGAGTCTGGGCGGTGGGGAGGGCTGGGGGGCAGTGGTGGCAGGGATGGAGAGGGGGAGTGAGAGGCAGGAGTAGGAGGCCCCTCAGCAAGGGTCTGGGGTACCCCATAGGGATAGCTGGGTGGAGCAGGAAACAAATAGTTAGGGAGTACCAAGGCCACCATTGGGGTTACAAGAGGGGCAGGGAAAGCAGCAGAGGGCACAGATGTGGGGGCAGGGGGAAGAGGCTGGGGGTTTCCTCGTGGGGAGAACACTGGAAGGGGGTAGGGCTGGACCACTGCTGGGAATGGGTTAGTAGCTGGTGGGGGGGGCCAGGGAGCAGAGGGTGGCACAGGTGAGGGGTGTGAGACACAGCAGGGGGCTTCGGCCCGGGGGCTCTGGTGGTGGCGTGAGCGCTTGGCTTTGGATCGGCAGTGGTGTCGGCGGCCAGGGGGTGCAGGGCCATGATGGCAGCCTGTGGGAGAGACTAGGGTTAGAGAGGGCCTCAACCTGGGGTTTAATGCCACAGCTGTCCCCACTGCCCTGCCACTGACCACAGAGAGGACAGGCAAAGGCCCCAGAAAGAGTTTCTCAGTCCACAAAGATCAGAGGGGACTCAGTAGGTGGAAGCACCTTCAGGGAAGAATCACAGGAGGCAGGGACAAGGGGATTTATTGAGAAAGGAGAAAGGGCAAAAAAAAGGTTACACGAAGGGTCAAGCTGGGAGTGTGCAGAAGATAGAGGCACACTGGTAGATGGGAGGAGGCAGGGTAGGTCCATGGATGAACAGGTAGGTGGCTCTGGTCCATCCACCAAAATCCTGCAGACATTGCTGGCCCAGGTGTACCTCCTGCCAGTCGAAGCTGTGTCCTGCCTAACTTGCGATGGAGCGAAGAAATGGACTAGAAAGCCTAGTCTTGAGTCCTGCGTCCACCTGCATGGGGTCTCCCTCAGACACCTGGATGGACTATTTTCTATCTGTCCTTGAAGCCCAGACCCCACCCAGTGTCGACCAGAATCTATACAGATCTCTTGACAGAGAAACTGAGTCTTAAGTAAGCATACTTCCTGCCTCTGCCCCCAAGCTAGGTCTGAAGTAGCTTACCTGGAGCAGAACACCTCCGCCTGCCTGTCTCAGTGCCAGCCCCCCAGGCTGCCCTCCTCTGGCTACAGCCTGGAACCCCGGCCTAGTGGGGAGGAGCTAGCGAGGGGCCTATCCCTAGGCAGGGCCCTGGTGGTGGAAGCAGCACCAGCCTGGATCCCTGGAGCAGGAACACCTTCCTCAAGACCCACCCCCCAACAGTCTGGTGCTACACTGGGCAGAGGGCAGGCTCAGGGAGGCCCCAGGTGGCTACCTCGCTCGCCAGGGGCTGAGGGGGCCTTGGAAGAGCCGTCAAGTCCACGCAGCCTGCCAAGATCTCGGAAGCGGCTGAGGAAGGCTTGCTCTTCCTTCTGTGTGTGCAGGGACAGCACGGCCTTGGTCAGGCCCACTGGACGGTAGGTATCTGGTGCTGGGTCAGGGGCTACTGTGGGGCTGGGGGTCGGGCTGGGGGCTGGGCCTTGGGCTGGGCCAGGCAGGTCCTCCATCATGATGATGTCTGAGGAAGGTGAGATGGGGAAAAGGTCATCAGAATCACCATAGGTATCAACACATCCAACCACACCCTCCCTGTCCAATGGCCTAGCTAACCCCTGGCCTCTGGCTCACAAGCCTGAGCCTTAGGTACATCTCTTGGTCACCTCCTTGCTGAGTGCTGGCCCTGGACCCTCCTTTCCATGCAAAACTGTCCTGGAGGAGAGAGGATACTCACTTTCCTCCAATGTCCACTACCCTGCCAGGAAGCCCCCTGGGATGACCCCTTCACAGTTCTTATTAGAAGGGAAACCCACCCCTTGCCCTTCCCTCCCATATTTTCGAAGTCTATACCCAAAGACCCTTCAGGGTATTTACTATTTCTCGCCTTAAGACCCTCGGTGATCAGCACCTTCAGGCCGAACCCCACCCCACCCCACTCCAGACATTGTGTTCCAACTGACAGTAAGAACACAGGAAGCAGAACGGGGGAAAGGGCAAAGAAGCAAGGGCCAGCAGGGGTGGAGAGCAAGAGGTGGTAGCCCCAAGCTAAGAGGGAGGTTTCCTTCTCTCCATCAGGGACTGGAAGGGGAGGGAAAAGGCAGACAAGAGGAAGCCCTAGCTGGGGACCAAGTGGAGCTCAGGCACAGCTCCCTCCACTCCACACCCATACCCGACTCCGGGGGCTTCTTGTCTCCCACATGAACGATGGTGGAGCTGAAGCTACACTGACTGGTGACAGACACCACGCTCTCCGCCTTATTGGCCAGGGTGAGCGGGCTCAGGGTGCCTCCCACCACTGGCTCCTTCTGCGAAGTGGACCCCTCCCCAGACAGCACTGCCGACGGATCTGTGCGGAGAGATGGCGCCAGTTACCACCCCCACTCCCACCGGGAGGTCAGGAAGGAGATCCCAGGGAAGAAGGGGAGGGATTAACAGTAGGAAGAAGTCTAGAGATCAGAAGGCTGGGGCGGGGGACAGAGTGAGGTGGGGGCCCCAAAGGCAGAAGTATAGAGACACAGGACCACCAGGCCAGAACTGGACAGTGGGAGGAGGGCATGAACTGGGTCTTTACCTTTCTTGGTCCCCACAGGGACTGGACCTGTCCTCTGCTTGTCATCATCAGAGGCTGAGGAGGCAGTGTAGGAAGAAGAGGAGGCACATTTACGCTTGGTTGTGCTGGGGATGTTGCAGCTTTCCAGGTACCTGGTGATGGGTGCAGCACAGGGAATAAGGGCAGGGCCTGGGGTCAGACAAAGGTAGGGCCTGAGGGGAAGAAGGTGCCAGGCAGGCCTTACCTGAGGATACTGTCCAGACAGTTGATTTGCTGGTAGGAGCAGCTGGAGGCTTCTTTCCTCTCGGCCTCCTCAGGGGCCAAGGTTAGTGTGGACTGGATTGGAACAGGAGCCGTCTCAGGCTCTAAGTCTGGGGATTGGCAGGGAAGGGCCTTGACCTTGAATGTGCCTGTAGCTGGGGCAAAAAGAAAAAAGAAAATGGTCTTTCCAAGCTCACATGGAAAAAAAGGAAATGTACTGGGGGTGAAGGTCAGGGCATCACCAAGTCTTACTCCTCACCCACATGCATATCTTCACCAACTCACCAGGAAGGCGAGGTCGCGGTGGGGGCCGGGCCCGAGACTCAATAAAAAGCTGCTGCCCCTGGTGCTTCACCAGATGCACATCTTTACAGATCTGCTGGAAAGTCACCTGTAGAACAGAGCAGAGCAGTAGGTAGCATTGGGGGTGCCTGGCCAGTGTCAAGGGCCATGGGCACAATAAAACAAGAAGGTACCAGGAGGGAGGCATGGAGGCCTTGATGGCAGGACAAAAAAGAAAAGGCAGGGAAGAGAGGGAAAGGGAGAAACAAGGCAAAGCTCTGGGACTGGCAATGCTAAATCCAAGGAAGACAGAGAAGTGGGCGATCGGGATGAGGTGAGAAAGGGTCACTCACCGGAGCAGGAGGCCCAAGCCCCTCAGCATCACCCCCATTGCTATCACTGGAGGAGCCAGGGCTGTGAAGAGGGCCTGGGGATGTCACAGGGCCAACTCCACAGAGTCCCGTGGGGCTGGGGCTGTGCACAGGCTGTGGCAGGGAGAAGGACAGGTTAGTTGCCAAGATTCTGCTTCCCACCCGCTTCTGCATCTCCCAAGTCCCATCTGCTCAACTCTCACCTGCAACAGCAGCCGGTGGATCTGTTCTGATAGCTCCTGGATATCAGTGTCCAGGGATGGGGCTGGACTGGGAGCCGGGGGAGTGAACACGTCCTCATTCAGGGGTGCTCTGTTGGTCAGGAAGGGTGAGTCCAGCTCTGCCCCCAGTCCTGCCCCTCCTGCACAGCCCTATCTCCAGTGCCAGCTCTGGGGCATGGCCTACTTACGTGCGTACTTTGTGGCGGCCCAACACAAAGGCTACCTTGCGGCTCCATGGGTGCACAAAGCCAGCCCAGCTGGTGTCCATGGTGATGTACTCCCCATTACGGGCACAGAAGCGAATAGGAGAGTGGTCAAAGGGCTGGCCCGCAAGCTGCAGGACTGATGGGAGTGGGATATCAGATGAGGGTCAGCAGGAGAGAGAGCCAAGTTATATGCAGAGACAGTGGAGAGCAGGATGAGAGAAACTCACTCTTCTTGTGAATGGCCAGCATGAGGGGTCGGTCCTCAGGATGCAGGAACAGGAGCACTGGGGCTCCCAGGAGGTCCTGGGGCAGATAGCCCAGCAGTGGGGCAGCCCTGAAATGAAAGGAGGCATCAGAATGGCCATGGCCTCAGTCCTAACCACTCTGCTTTCCTCCAGGTCCTGACCTTACCTTTCATCCACATCCTGGAAGAGGCAGCTGGGTGTGTGCCGTGTGGTGAAGATCCTCTTGTCGGGGGGAATGCGGGGAGCTGAGGGACAGAAAATATAGTCACTGGGTTTCAGAATGGTCCACACCTCCTCAGCCACTCTGCCAGAGGCTCAGGCTGGCTGGCCATCCTCCCCACAACTCTGCCCTGGGGCCTAGAGCCCACGAAGATGATCTGGGCCATTCTTGGGCCTCGTACCAATAATAAAACTGAGATCAACCAAAGCATTTTTTTTTGCCCTCCCCTCGGTCAAGGCTCTTATCCAACTCTACCTCTAAAGAGGAGTCAAACTTTCAGCCTTATAATACTTTTCCCTGTTCCAAAATCCTAAGGGACTGATGCATGCCTCCCTGTTTGATGTTCTGTGCCTCACCCCAGCCTAGAGAAAATGTCCTTCCTCCCACCTCCGCCAGGCCAGGCCCCAACATGCCCACCTTCGTAACCCGAGTGGATGCGTTCTGCAATGAGCAGGCAGCACGGCTGTGCAGAGGCCCCATCTGAGACCCGGATCTTGGTCACATATGGGGTTAGGCGGAATGGCTGGTACCGAGGCCCTGGATCCCGGTCAGGACCTCCTCTAGCAAGGGAGAGAGGAGCAGTCAATGGAGGTCCATCCATCCCTCCAACCTCAAGGCAGTCGAAGCATACACAGCAAAGACATTAGAGAAGGTATAGAAGGAGGAAGAGGCCTGTTCCCATTCTCCCCACCTACCTGATACGGCAGAAAACAGACTTCTCCTGGGTGAAATCCTTAAGGCCTGAGCCTGGAACAGACCAGTAGGGCAGTGAAGGAGGGCAGTAAACAAAGCCCCTGCCCCTTCCCTAGGCTGAGAAGGGCCCATCAAGGGAAAGCTTGGATCCCTGGCCCCTCACAGTAGGAGCTTTCTGGGACTGCTACTCTCTCCTCACTTCAAGCATTTGCGTACTCACCTGCTGAGGCTCCAGTGCCCCAGGTGGGCAGACGAGACGGGGCAGTGGAACCATAGAAGACACCCACATCCTGGGGAGCCAAAAGCTCTGAGAAGCGGGCACCTCGGAAGACATCCCGCTTGCAACGCAGCAGGATGGGTGCCTGCTCCGAAATGTAGACAATTCGGCCAGTCAGGAAGGAGACAGCCACTGAAAAGGTATCCTGGTAGGAGGGCGAGAGCAAAAACAGAATCAGGAGCTGTGGGGGTGGGGGAGGGGGTGTGTCAGGATGGAGAAACCAGGATGCAGCTGACCTGGTTGCGAAGCGTGTATTCAGATGTAATGTGCTCCAGCTCCTCTAGGCTGTAGGTGGACATGTCCATGGCGCAAGGCTCACCTTCCTCCAGGCTCCACTGTTGGTAGTATTCCTGGTTGGCTGCAGGAGAGTGGCAGAGCATTCAGTAAGGAGACTGCCCCACCCAGTAGCCCACACCCTGGCCATTCCTTCTGGGAGGTACCACTCACCCTGCACCTGCTTGACACAGGCTAGCGCATACTGTAGTGTGGCCAGGGTCCCAGAGCGGCCCTTGCCTCGGCGCTCTGGTGGCAGTCGAAGCTTGAGCTCCCGAAGTGCTGTCATCAGTTCCTTTTGGGTCCTCGCCCGGGCTGACTGTTCACTGCTGCAAGAGCCACAGGGAAAGAGGGAGTAAAGACATTAGCCCCAGAGCTCAGCTGCTTCCCCCAGACCTCTCCCCTAGCCTTCATCCCACATACCTGCAGCCACTAGTAGATGGGTTGTCCTGCTCTGAGCTGGCACTCAGGAGGCTGTAGGCAATGGAGCTGCTGGGTGGGGATGGGCTCTGAGAGTTTGTGCTAGAGAAGAGCAACAGGCCCAAGGTAAGGGGCAGGGGCCGCAGCACGAGGCCTGGCACCCAGTTTAGCCTACTCACAAGACCATTCCTAGACCCCGCTGTACATATCCATATATACCTCTTGCTGCTCTCAGTGGTCTCCAGCAGAGCTGAGTCCTTGCCATTGCCAGATGAGGAGCTATGGGAGCTCCGCTGAGATGCACCCCTGGACTCAGGCCCATTAGACTCATTGCCACTTGAACCATTGCTGTTGGCATCGGTGTCATCGGCCAAGCTGGGTCCTGGGCAAGGTCGGTGTTGTGGGGGCCCAGGGGGTGGAACTCCTCCCGAACAAAAGGATTCTCCAGGCCTGGGGTCCCCTCCCCCATCAGCCCCTTCTAGGGGGCTACTCATGTCTGGGCCATGGGGAGGACAGGAGAACAGGGAAGGCGGAGAGGCCACCACGGATGCACAAGGGGGCCTGGAGGCCTGGCTGAGGGAGTGAAGTAGGAGATCTATGTCTCTGAGAGTTGCGAAGTTCAATCAGAGCCAGTACCTGCAGAGGGAGACCAGGAAGGAGGGCTTGGAGAAAGCTGGGCTGTTAACCCCACAGCAACTGCTGGCTTCACTCAGACCCTCCCCTGCCTTTCCCCATGTTCTTGGGACCCAGGTCTGGGGCTTCCAATAGGGAGCTGAGGTAACCTCTGTTTCCCATCCCCATAGGGGGGCTTCAAGTAGAAAGGGGTCTCTCTAGGGCTTTCTCCCACATCCCCCTCACATACCCCGTCAGCGTGGCCTAGAACCATGGCTGTGGGCCAAAACCTGGACACTATCCATTCCCAAGTTCCCATCAGGCCTCCACTCTGCCTGGGACTCGAAGGCCACAGAGCAGGAGGTGAGCTGGGAGCCTCCTATATTTAGGCCTTCAAGCTAATTTTACCCGGGGGCGGTGCCACCCCCGCTGCACATGCGCCGACATGCGCGGGGCCCCAACACGCGCTTCCGCCGCCGCCATGGTCGCCAGGGAAACCGACGTCAGTCGCTGAGCTCAGCGGTTGCTGGAGGGACCACAGGAGGGCGGGAGGCACGACCCCTCCCCCATTTCCCAGCGGAAGCGCGGGGGGGAGGGACGACCCACTCCCACACTGGCAGGCGCCGCTGGGGATCGCCCACCCGAAACATATACCCAGTCTCAGGACTCCCGGTGGCCGTATGAAGAGGAATGGCCTATCAGAGTTGCAGGGCTGGTCCTGGCCTCCCCAAGATACACAATCGCCACCGCCTTCTGCGCAAAAGCCCCCCAACCTGACTCTCGCCTTTATCCCAGTCATTCTGGTCAAGACAACACAGCCTTTCCTTCTTTAGCCCATACCCTCTCCTGACCACCAGAACCGAAGCTGGCACCTGCCATCGTCAAGGACCCGGGAATCCTCTCTCCTCAGTCCCCTACTATTCTAGCCACCGCCCCCAATCCAATCCTTGGGCAAGGGAGACAACAGCCCCCTGACAGTTCTTCCCCTACCCCCGTCCAACCACACCCCCACCCCTGAGCATTTTCTGAGCGCAAGGAGAAAAGGGAAGGCTGTGGCCAACAGCAGGAACTAGCACCGGGAACGGGATGTTCCAGCCCGAAGCGGGCTGACATCACAACCGGCGCAGGGCCAGGGACTCGAGAGGGAAGGGCGGGGAGAGCCGAAAGCCTGAAAGGGTCCTAGTATCGGGGCAAATTCGGGAACCCCCGAGTGACGAGAAAAGAGGGAGTATGCGTGCCCGCTGAGGGTCGGTTGTTGGTCCAGGAAGGTTGGGACGGGGGACAAAGCAGTAGGAGGAAAGGGGAGCGGGTCAGGAGTGGGGACACCCGGTGCAGGATTGCGACGAGCATCTAGGTCCCCGGGGGCAGAAAGGGGGGGTGGATAGCGTCTGGGCCGGAAGTGGCCCATCAGATTGGAAGTGGCAGCAGTCTGGGTCGGGGACCGAGACGGGCTTCGGGGTGGCCGCGGAGATGCCTACCTGACCGCGCGAGTGTCCTCCGCCCGCCTGCCCGCCACCGTCCCAGCCCGCAGCCGAGTGGAAGCTCCGCGGGGCGGGGAGGCGGATTGCATAATACCCGGCACTGCCCCCTCATTGGCCTCCTGCCGGCAGAGCCGCAGGCCCCGCCCCCAATTGGCTGGGGATCTCTTCCCGGCGCCTGATTGGCTACTGGCCCCCACTGAGGTCAGGGCTGTGTCACACACGGGCGCACGTGGACCTGGGTGCTGGCGCTGGGCTGAAGAGCTCCAGACACCGCCCAGCCAATGGGCGCAGGAAGCCTCGTGCCCATTAAATAACGGCAGGGAGAGGAGGGAAGGTAAACTGCACCTCTTCAAAAAAAATGTCCAAGCCACAGGAGGTACTCGAGAGATCGTTTTTCCTGAATGGACCAGCCTTGCAGAACAGAACAACTTGGCACCTTGGCCTTTCCAGGGGTAGAGAAAAGGAATGCAGACCCTGGGAGTTGGACTAAGCTAGATTAGATGGCTGGTCCCTGAGAGGAGCAAGAGACACAGAAACCTGGCTTGGCATTTCCTGGGTCCCCTCCCTGCTTTGTCATCATACATAATGAAGCCCTTTTACCTAATCGTTTCCTCTAACACTTCAAGTCCTGAGAGGAGGACAGTAGAGGATCCACGTATGATTGGGAAAAAGAGGTGAGTAGGTGGAGGGAGGATGCAGACAATGGAAGGGGCAGCCAGAGTAAATAGAGGCTGTGAAGGGAAACAATGGCAGGTACTTCTATGGCCAATCAGAGAAAAGGTCTCCGGGCCACCTATTTGGTGACCTAGTATTTATCTCCAGAGGATGCAGCCACCCAGTTAGGGCTGCCCCAAAAGTGGTGGCCAGGAAGCCAGTACTACACAGGGTTGAAGGGGTTGGCAGAGAGAAGAGGCCAACTGGGGCCCTAGACCGAAAAAGGTAGGGCGGGGTGGCAAGAGCTTTCTACACTTGGAAATGAGAAAGCCAATATGCAGGGGCCCAGCAGGAGCCTTATCTGTCTCATTCACTGTACTCCCCAGTGCCCAGGACAGGACACAGTAGGTGGCCAATAAACATGAATATTTTTGTTTTTAACAAGGATTGCTAGTGGAGGTAGGGAAAGAGTTTCAACAGTGGAGAAGAGGATGGAAATTGTAATTCTTTTAAAGGGGAACAAAGCCGGGTGTGGTGGCTACAACTGTAATCCCAACATTTTAGGAAGTGAAGGCAAAAGAGGACTGCTTGAGCAGGAAAATAGCCAGAACTCATCTCTACAGAAAAAACAAACAAACATTTTTAAAAATGAGCTGGGCATGGTAGCACGCACCTGTAGTCCCAGCTATTCAGAAGGCTGAAGTGGAAGGACCACCTGAGTCCAGGAAGTCAAGACTGCAGTGGGTCGTGATCCTGCGACTACACTCCAGTCTGGATGAGACTCAACTCAAAAAAGACCAAAAAAAAGGGGTGGGGGGAATAGTTCTAGAAAGAGAACGAGGCTTAATGATTTGGGGGAGTAAAGTGCCATTCTGGATCCACGAAGGCTGCAGTTACACAGTTCTTTCATCCAGGACTACTGTAATGAGTAGTTCCTCTCAGGACTCCCTGGAAACGTGGGTAGCAAGGGAAGAGGCCCCAAGCAGCTGCTGACATAATCAGCTGTGGGTGCACGCCCCTCACTGTCACGTGGCTTAAGCTTTCCTTAACAATGGGGGAGGGGGGACGAAGGGGGAGGGCTCTGTGGGAAAGCTGGGATACAGGAGTGTTATAAATTAACCCAGAACAACCGAAAAAAGGAAAACACAGAAAACGAGAGATTGAGAAGCCTGGCTTCGCAGTCTCCTCACCCTGAAAATGACCATCCCCCCAAACTCATACTGTGGCCCCCGTCCTTGTTTCATTTTCTTTTCCAGAAAAGACACGTCTTTTCTGGAGACATGTTTTTTCTCCCTCCTCATCTCTCCTCAGGGATTTAGGTGTGATCGCCCCGACCCAGGCAATCCTTGCTCTCCCACCTTCTTCTCCATATCCGTCTTTTGCATAGACAAAAGGGTCCAGGTTCCAGCAGCCCCACTTGCTCCCAAAGCCCTGGCTGTCCCGCCTCACCATCCCCACAGTAACCAGGCGCTGCTGCCGTCAATGGAAGAGAGGGGGCGGGAGACAGCGGTGACGTCAAAGCGGAAGAAGGAGGCGGAGCGAGGCACCCGGGGAATGTGGGGCAGGGAGGTTGGAAAGGCTGGAGAGGCAGCGGTTTGGGAGGCGGCCAGCCCGAGAGGGCGGCGGCCAGCGCACTTGGGAACATCGTGTTCTCTTGGCTGGTGGCCCAGGACATGCACCCAGCCCAGGCGCCTCCCCCAACCCAATGCCAGAGATTCCTGGAGAGAGGATTAGGAGGAAGGGGTCCTCCTCCCCCACCCCACGCCTGGCTTTCTTTTCAGGACTCTCATCTGTGGGCCCCTCAGCTTATTCTTACAGCTCCTGGCACTGGCTTTTCCCCTCTCCCAAACTATACTGGTACCAGCTGGCCTGGTACCAAAAAGCCAGGGCGGGGAAATTGGAGGCCTAGGCTGTGGGAAAGAACACGCACCTTTGCTCCCTCCTAGAGGCCCCCTTCAGAGCCTGAATCTCTTGTTACTATGGCAGCAGAGAGAGAGGGAGGAGGGGTAGGAAGAAGAATAGGTCTAGGATGAGGAAATCAAACTGAGACAGATCAAGTGGCCCAGTCTGGGTCCTGGATCCTGGGAGAGAGAAGGGAGGAATGAAAGAATTTGGATTGGAAACCGAAGACCAGAAGAACCAGGAAGAGATAAATGGGGCGGGGGGGTGGTCACCAAAATTTGCAGAAAAACATGAGAATGTGAGAATAGTTCCCAGCCACAGCATTCACACAAATCTCTCACCATGACACAGACATTGTGTTAAGGTCTTTACATACAGTATCTTATTTAATCCCCAGAACAACCCTGTGAGATGAGTATTAGTATCCTCAGTCCATGGGGGACGACTAAACTAAGACTTAGAAATTACTAACCTTGCCTAAACTGTTTGCCTCATAACATGCTCTCAGTTTCTTAGCAAATGGAGCCCTGGGTTCAAATCTGACCTCTAGTAATGGCTTTTCATTCTGCCTTTTTTCCCTTCAGGAACCTGTGAGGTATTACCTGGCCTCTAAGCTGCAGCCCAGCACTGGCAAACGCGGGCCTCTCAAATATTCAGCCGATTCTAAGTCTGGTGCTGGGAACACAGACTCCATCCAACTCCTCCTCCCCTTGGGCCCAATTTCAAGACATTCTATTTGTACTCCCCACATACTGCTCATCATAGCCGGTTTTCCCATGCTCACAAAGTCCTTGAGATCACTTTAGCAAACACAAGCCCCAGTGGTTTCCTAGTGACCCCACTTCCTCACCTTTCCACCTCACCCTAGGTCACTTTACCACAGGCTTGTTGTTTGTACAGACACCATAGCACCCTGTTGGTGTCTCCCCACCTCCGGGCTCAGGAAGACACATACATATCCGAACTGCACAGCCCTACTACCCTGCCTCTATTTTCACGGATAGCTCCGAGGCCCAAACCCTCTCCTTTACACATGAGAAAGACACCCAGAGATGTGACTGGCTCCAGGTCTCAAAAATCTCATCACACCACTCTTTCTCAAATCAGCATGCCGACCCTCCAGTACCCTCCCACCTGCCCTACCAGGCATCCCTTTAGCCTCAAAACATCTGCCTCTTTCAAGTGCTTAAGGCGCCTACACAAACAGCAACTATGCATTGAAACATCGCCTCCCCCAGGCAGTCAGGTGTCCAGGTACCTTAGTGCGGTGAGGAATCTGCTGTCAGAAACTCCCACCTATCCCTCTAGAGTGTCTGAGTTCGCCGTCCCTGTTCTGCACAACCATCAGCGCTCCCACTGTGGCGATCACGCATTTGCTCCATTAACACCCCTCCTGACCGAATACATCATCCCAGAAAAGCCCAGATCGACCGCCCCTCTTCGCTCCCGATCCCCGGGCACTCACTGCTCGGCGATCACGCAGAGTCCAAATTTCTTCTCTACTGGGACTACAGACTACACCGGCTCCTCCAAACCCGCCCACAGGCCGGGCCGCCACGCCCCCCAAGCTTATTGGCTTAGGGGCACCGACCCATGCCCCGCGCCGCGTGCAGCGGCGGGGCCCCAGCACAGACTCCATTGGCACCTCCGGCCGCCGTCATCTTCTTATTGGTCGGCATGCCAACCAGCAGAGATAGAAACACGTGCGGGCGGGGATGCTCCAGGGCGGTGATTGGAAGCCTGATAGGAAGCCACGCCCCCACATACTTCTGAATCCTTATTGGCTGTGGAATTAACCCGACCCGCCTAGATCTGTGACGCAAATAGCAGTCCTGCCCTCCGGAGTTTCTCATAGGCTGAGAAATCTTGGAGCTGTAAGGGACACGTGCCGGCGGACTCACGCGGCAACTTGTTTACCCAGAAGCTGGGGATTTTCCTTGACGACACCCATGCTCCGTACAGAGAAGTCTGCGCAAGCGCACGGAGCGTGACCTGCACGCAGGCGCAGATATGAGCGGCGATGGCGTAGGTGGGGGCACTTTGTGCAGAGACCCGGGCGTGACAAGAGCGCCTCCGGCGATGGGGCTCCTCGCCCTGGATCCCTGAGGCTAGAACTAGGTTGAAGGCGCCTTCAGATCTCAGCATGGCATCATGATGACGACGATGAAGATGACAGCCGCTTCCTGATTGTTTTGTGAGTCAGGCCACGCACGCCACAAAAAAATCCAAGGAAGTGGGTTCCCTTACTACCTACCGCCTCACAAATAAGACTGGGATCCAGAGAAGTTACGTTATCTGTCCGAGTTAATACACTAGTCAGTAATGGAATTGACATTTGAACCCAGGTCCCTGACGTTAAAAAAGGCGGGTCCGCAGGGCTCGGTGGCTCAGCCTGTAATCCCGCGCCTTGGGAGGCTGAGGTGAGTGGATTGCCTGAGCCCGCGGGTTCGAG